>NW_027675312.1:175000-202500 GCF_965601325.2 Salmo salar | reverse complement strand
CACCGACAACACACACACACCGACAACACACACACACACACACACACACACCGACAACACACACACACCGACAACACACACACACACAACACACACACACACACCGACAACACACACACACACACCGACAACACACACACACACCGACATCACACACACACACAACACACACACACCGACAACACACACACACACCGACATCACACACACACACAACACACACACACCGACAACACACACACACACCGACAACACACACACACACACACCAACAACACACACACACCGACAACACACACACACACACACACACACACACACCCAGACTACACACACACACACCGACAACACACACACACACCGACAACACACACACACCGACAACACACACACACACACACACACACACACACCGACAACACACACACACACACACCGACAACACACACACACACACACACCGACAACACACACACACACACACACCGACAACACACACACACACACACCGACAACACACACACACACACACACACAAAGACAACACACACACACACACACACACACTGACAACACACACACACACACACACCGACAACACACACACACACACACCGACAACACACACACACACCGACAACACACACACACAGAACACACACACACACACCGACAACACACACACACACACAACGACAACACACACACACAAACACACCGACAACACACACACACACACCGACAACACACACACACACACCGACAACACACACACACACACACAACACACACACAAACACACACAACACACACACACCGACAACACACACACACACCGACAACACACACACACACACACACCGACAACACACACACACACACCGACAACACACACACACACACACACACACACACACACCGACTACACACACACACACACAACACACACACACCGACAACACACACACACACCGACAACACACACACACACACACACACCGACAACACACACACACACACCGACAACACACACACACACACACACCGACTACACACACTTACACCGACAACACACACACACACACCGACAACACACACACACACACACCGACAACACACACACACACACCGACAACACACACACACACACACCGACAACACACACACACACACCGGCAACACACACACACACACACACCGACAACACACACACACACACCGACAACACACACACACACACACCGACAACACACACACACACCGGCAACACACACACACACACACACCGACAACACACACACACACACACACCGACAACACACACACACACACACACACACACTGACAACACACACACACACACACACCGACAACACACACACACACACACCGACAACACACACACACACTGACAACACACACACACACAACACACACACTCACACCGACAACACACACACACACACACCGACAACACACACACACCGACAACACACACACACACACCGACAACACACACACACACCGACAACACACACACACACACAAACACAACAACAACACACACACACACCGACAACACACACACACACACACACCGACAACACACACACACACACACCGACAACACACACACTAACACAAACACAATAACAACACACACACCGACAACACACACACACACACACACCGACAACACACACACACACACACCGACAACACACACACACACAACAAAACACACACACACACCGACAACACACACACACACACCGACAACACACACACACACACCGACAACACACACACACACACCGACAACACACACACACACACAACGACAACACACACACACACACAACGACAACACACACACACACACCGACAACACACACACACACACCGACAACACACACACACACACCAGCAACACACACACACACACACCGACAACACACACACACACACACCGACAACACACACACACACACCGACAACACACACACACCGACAACACACACACACACACACACACACCGACAACACACACACACACACACTGACAACACACACACACACCGACAACACACACACACACACACACACCGACAACACACACACACACACCGACAACACACACACACCGACAACACACACACACACACACACACACACCGACAACACACACCGACAACACACACACACACACACCGACAACACACACACACCGACAACACACACACACACACACACACACCGACAACACACACACACACACACTGACAACACACACACACACCGACAACACACACACACACACACACACCGACAACACACACACACACACCGACAACACACACACACCGACAACACACACACACACACACACACACCGACAACACACACACACCGACAACACACACACACACACCGACAACACACACACACCGACAACACACACACACACACACACACACACCGACAACACACACACACCGACAACACACACACACACAACACACACACACACACCGACAACACACACACACACACACACACCGACAACACACACACACACACACCGACAACACACACACACCGACAACACACACACACACACACACACACACCGACAACACACACACACCGACAACACACACACACACACCGACAACACACACACACCGACAACACACACACACACACACACACACACCGACAACACACACACACCGACAACACACACACACACAACACACACACACACACCGACAACACACACACACACACCGACAACACACACACACACCGACATCACACACACACACACAACACACACACACCGACAACACACACACACACCGACATCACACACACACACAACACACACACACCGACAACACACACACACACCGACAACACACACACACACACACCAACAACACACACACACCGACAACACACACACACACACACACACACACACCCAGACTACACACACACACACCGACAACACACACACACACCGACAACACACACACACCGACAACACACACACACACACACACACACACACACACCGACACACACACACACACACCGACAACACACACACACACACACACCGAAAACACACACACACACACACCGACAACACACACACACACACACCGACAACACACACACACACACACAAAGACAACACACACACACACACACACACACTGACAACACACACACACACACACACCGACAACACACACACACACACACCGACAACACACACACACACCGACAACACACACACACAGAACACACACACACACACCGACAACACACACACACACACAACGACAACACACACACACAAACACACCGACAACACACACACACACACCGACAACACACACACACACACCGACAACACACACACACACACACAACACACACACAAACACACACAACACACACACACCGACAACACACACACACACCGACAACACACACACACACACACACCGACAACACACACACACACACCGACAACACACACACACACACACACACACACACACACCGACAACACACACACACACACCGACAACACACACACACACACACACACCGACAACACACACACACACACCGACAACACACACACACACACACACACCGACTACACACACACACACCGACAACACACACACACACACCGACAACACACACACACACACACCGACAACACACACACACACACCGACAACACACACACACACACACCGACAACACACACACACACACCGGCAACACACACACACACACACACCGACAACACACACACACACACCGACAACACACACACACACACACCGACAACACACACACACACCGGCAACACACACACACACACACACCGACAACACACACACAAACACACCGACAACACACACACACACACACACACACACTGACAACACACACACACACACACACCGACAACACACACACACACACACCGACAACACACACACACACTGACAACACACACACACACAACACACACACTCACACCGACAACACACACACACACACACTGACAACACACACACACCGACAACACACACACACACACCGACAACACACACACACACCGACAACACACACACACACACAAACACAACAACAACACACACACACACCGACAACACACACACACACACACACCGACAACACACACACACACACACCGACAACACACACACTAACACAAACACAATAACAACACACACACCGACAACACACACACACACACACACCGACAACACACACACACACACACCGACAACACACACACACACAACAAAACACACACACACACCGACAACACACACACACACACCGACAACACACACACACACACCGACAACACACACACACACACCGACAACACACACACACACACAACGACAACACACACACACACACCGACAACACACACACACACACCGACAACACACACACACACAACGACAACACACACACACACACCGACAACACACACACACACACCGACAACACACACACACACACCAGCAACACACACACACACACACCGACAACACACACACACACACACCGACAACACACACACACACACCGACAACACACACACACCGACAACACACACACACACACACACACACCGACAACACACACACACACACACTGACAACACACACACACACCGACAACACACACACACACACACACACCGACAACACACACACACACACCGACAACACACACACACCGACAACACACACACACACACACACACACACCGACAACACACACCGACAACACACACACACACACACCGACAACACACACACACCGACAACACACACACACACACACACACACCGACAACACACACACACACACACTGACAACACACACACACACCGACAACACACACACACACACACACACCGACAACACACACACACACACCGACAACACACACACACCGACAACACACACACACACACACACACACACCGACAACACACACACACCGACAACACACACACACACACCGACAACACACACACACCGACAACACACACACACACACACACACACACACCGACAACACACACACACCGACAACACACACACACACAACACACACACACACACCGACAACACACACACACACACCGACAACACACACACACACCGACATCACACACACACACACACACACACACCGACAACACACACACACACCGACATCACACACACACACAACACACACACACCGACAACACACACACACACCGACAACACACACACACACACACACACCAACAACACACACACACCGACAACACACACACACACACACACACACCCAGACTACACACACACACACCGACAATACACACACACACCGACAACACACACACACACACCGACAACACACACACACACACACACACACACACACCGACAACACACACACACACACACCGACAACACACACACACACACACACCGACAACACACACACCCACACACCGACAACACACACACACACACACCGACAACACACACACACACACACACACACGACAACACACACACACACACACACACACTGACAACACACACACACACACACACCGACAACACACACACACACACACACCGACAACACACACACACACCGACAACACACACACACAGAACACACACACACACACCGACAACACACACACACACACAACGACAACACACACACACAAACACACCGACAACACACACACACACACCGACAACACACACACACACACCGACAACACACACACACACACAACACACACACACACACCGACAACACACACACACACACACCGACAACACACACACACAAACACACCGACAACACACACACAAACACACACACACCGACAACACACACACACCGACAACACACACACACACACACCGACAACACACACACACACACACACACCGACAACACACACACACACACACCGACAACACACACACACCGACAACACACACACACACACACACACACCGACAACACACACACACACACACTGACAACACACACACACACCGACAACACACACACACACACACACACCGACAACACACACACACACACCGACAACACACACACACCGACAACACACACACACACACACACACACACCGACAACACACACACACCGACAACACACACACACACACCGACAACACACACACACCGACAACACACACACACACCGACAACACACACACACCGACAACACACACACACACACACACACACACACACCGACAACACACACACACACACACCGACAACACACACACACACACACACCGAAAACACACACACACACACACACCGACAACACACACACACACACACCGACAACACACACACACACACACAAAGACAACACACACACACACACACACACACTGACAACACACACACACACACACACCGACAACACACACACACCGACAACACACACACACCGACAACACACACACACAGAACACACACACACACACCGACAACACACACACACACACAACGACAACACACACACACAAACACACCGACAACACACACACACACACCGACAACACACACACACACACCGACAACACACACACACACACCGACAACACACACACACACCGACATCACACACACACACACAACACACACACACCGACAACACACACACACACCGACATCACACACACACACAACACACACACACCGACAACACACACACACACCGACAACACACACACACACACACCAACAACACACACACACCGACAACACACACACACACACACACACACACACACCCAGACTACACACACACACACCGACAACACACACACACACCGACAACACACACACACCGACAACACACACACACACACACACACACACACACCGACAACACACACACACACACACCGACAACACACACACACACACACACCGAAAACACACACACACACACACACCGACAACACACACACACACACACCGACAACACACACACACACACACAAAGACAACACACACACACACACACACACACTGACAACACACACACACACACACACCGACAACACACACACACACACACCGACAACACACACACACACCGACAACACACACACACAGAACACACACACACACACCGACAACACACACACACACACAACGACAACACACACACACAAACACACCGACAACACACACACACACACCGACAACACACACACACACACCGACAACACACACACACACACACAACACACACACAAACACACACAACACACACACACCGACAACACACACACACACCGACAACACACACACACACACACACCGACAACACACACACACACACCGACAACACACACACACACACACAACACACACACACCGACAACACACACACACACCGACAACACACACACACACACACACACCGACAACACACACACACACACCGACAACACACACACACACACACACACCGACTACACACACACACACCGACAACACACACACACACACCGACAACACACACACACACACCGACAACACACACACACACACCGACAACACACACACACACACACCGACAACACACACACACACACCGGCAACACACACACACACACACACCGACAACACACACACACACACCGACAACACACACACACACACACCGACAACACACACACACACCGGCAACACACACACACACACACACCGACAACACACACACACACACACACCGACAACACACACACACACACACACACACACTGACAACACACACACACACACACACCGACAACACACACACACACACACCGACAACACACACACACACTGACAACACACACACACACAACACACACACTCACACCGACAACACACACACACACACACTGACAACACACACACACCGACAACACACACACACACACCGACAACACACACACACACCGACAACACACACACACACACAAACACAACAACAACACACACACACACCGACAACACACACACACACACACACCGACAACACACACACACACACACCGACAACACACACACTAACACAAACACAATAACAACACACACACCGACAACACACACACACACACACACCGACAACACACACACACACACACCGACAACACACACACACACAACAAAACACACACACACACCGACAACACACACACACACACCGACAACACACACACACACACCGACAACACACACACACACACCGACAACACACACACACACACAACGACAACACACACACACACACCGACAACACACACACACACACCGACAACACACACACACACACAACGACAACACACACACACACACCGACAACACACACACACACACCGACAACACACACACACACACCAGCAACACACACACACACACACCGACAACACACACACACACACACCGACAACACACACACACACACCGACAACACACACACACCGACAACACACACACACACACACACACACCGACAACACACACACACACACACTGACAACACACACACACACCGACAACACACACACACACACACACACCGACAACACACACACACACACCGACAACACACACACACCGACAACACACACACACACACACACACACACCGACAACACACACCGACAACACACACACACACACACCGACAACACACACACACCGACAACACACACACACACACACACACACCGACAACACACACACACACACACTGACAACACACACACACACCGACAACACACACACACACACACACACCGACAACACACACACACACACCGACAACACACACACACCGACAACACACACACACACACACACACACACCGACAACACACACACACCGACAACACACACACACACACCGACAACACACACACACACAACAAAACACACACACACACCGACAACACACACACACACACCGACAACACACACACACACACCGACAACACACACACACACACCGACAACACACACACACACACAACGACAACACACACACACACACCGACAACACACACACACACACCGACAACACACACACACACACAACGACAACACACACACACACACCGACAACACACACACACACACCGACAACACACACACACACACCAGCAACACACACACACACACACCGACAACACACACACACACACACCGACAACACACACACACACACCGACAACACACACACACCGACAACACACACACACACACACACACACCGACAACACACACACACACACACTGACAACACACACACACACCGACAACACACACACACACACACACACCGACAACACACACACACACACCGACAACACACACACACCGACAACACACACACACACACACACACACACCGACAACACACACCGACAACACACACACACACACACCGACAACACACACACACCGACAACACACACACACACACACACACACCGACAACACACACACACACACACTGACAACACACACACACACCGACAACACACACACACACACACACACCGACAACACACACACACACACCGACAACACACACACACCGACAACACACACACACACACACACACACACCGACAACACACACACACCGACAACACACACACACACACCGACAACACACACACACCGACAACACACACACACACACACACACACACCGACAACACACACACACCGACAACACACACACACACAACACACACACACACACCGACAACACACACACACACACCGACAACACACACACACACCGACATCACACACACACACAACACACACACACCGACAACACACACACACACCGACATCACACACACACACAACACACACACACCGACAACACACACACACACCGACAACACACACACACACACACACACCAACAACACACACACACCGACAACACACACACACACACACACACACACCAGACTACACACACACACACCGACAATACACACACACACCGACAACACACACACACACACCGACAACACACACACACACACACACACACACACACCGACAACACACACACACACACACCGACAACACACACACACACACACACCGACAACACACACACCCACACACCGACAACACACACACACACACACCGACAACACACACACACACACACACACACCGACAACACACACACACACACACACACACTGACAACACACACACACACACACACCGACAACACACACACACACACACACCGACAACACACACACACACCGACAACACACACACACAGAACACACACACACACACCGACAACACACACACACACACAACGACAACACACACACACAAACACACCGACAACACACACACACACACCGACAACACACACACACACACCGACAACACACACACACACACAACACACACACACACACCGACAACACACACACACACACACCGACAACACACACACACAAACACACCGACAACACACACACAAACACACACACACCGACAACACACACACACCGACAACACACACACACACACACCGACAACACACACACACACACACACACCGACAACACACACACACACACACCGACAACACACACACACCGACAACACACACACACACACACACACACCGACAACACACACACACACACACTGACAACACACACACACACCGACAACACACACACACACACACACACCGACAACACACACACACACACCGACAACACACACACACCGACAACACACACACACACACACACACACACCGACAACACACACACACCGACAACACACACACACACACCGACAACACACACACACCGACAACACACACACACACCGACAACACACACACACCGACAACACACACACACACACACACACACACACACACCGACAACACACACACACACACACCGACAACACACACACACACACACACCGAAAACACACACACACACACACACCGACAACACACACACACACACACCGACAACACACACACACACACACAAAGACAACACACACACACACACACACACACTGACAACACACACACACACACACACCGACAACACACACACACACACACCGACAACACACACACACACCGACAACACACACACACAGAACACACACACACACACCGACAACACACACACACACACAACGACAACACACACACACAAACACACCGACAACACACACACACACACCGACAACACACACACACACACCGACAACACACACACACACACACAACACACACACAAACACACACAACACACACACACCGACAACACACACACACACCGACAACACACACACACACACACACCGACAACACACACACACACACCGACAACACACACACACACACACACACACACACACACCGACTACACACACACACACACAACACACACACACCGACAACACACACACACACCGACAACACACACACACACACACACACCGACAACACACACACACACACCGACAACACACACACACACACACACACCGACTACACACACACACACCGACAACACACACACACACACCGACAACACACACACACACACACCGACAACACACACACACACACCGACAACACACACACACACACACCGACAACACACACACACACACCGGCAACACACACACACACACACACCGACAACACACACACACACACCGACAACACACACACACACACACCGACAACACACACACACACCGGCAACACACACACACACACACACCGACAACACACACACACACACACACCGACAACACACACACACACACACACACACACACTGACAACACACACACACACACACACCGACAACACACACACACACACACCGACAACACACACACACACTGACAACACACACACACACAACACACACACTCACACCGACAACACACACACACACACACTGACAACACACACACACCGACAACACACACACACACACCGACAACACACACACACACCGACAACACACACACACACACAAACACAACAACAACACACACACACACCGACAACACACACACACACACACACCGACAACACACACACACACACACCGACAACACACACACTAACACAAACACAATAACAACACACACACCGACAACACACACACACACACACACCGACAACACACACACACACACACCGACAACACACACACACACAACAAAACACACACACACACCGACAACACACACACACACACCGACAACACACACACACACACCGACAACACACACACACACACCGACAACACACACACACACACAACGACAACACACACACACACACCGACAACACACACACACACACCGACAACACACACACACACACAACGACAACACACACACACACACCGACAACACACACACACACACCGACAACACACACACACACACCAGCAACACACACACACACACACCGACAACACACACACACACACACCGACAACACACACACACACACCGACAACACACACACACCGACAACACACACACACACACACACACACCGACAACACACACACACACACACTGACAACACACACACACACCGACAACACACACACACCGACAACACACACACACACACACACACACACCGACAACACACACCGACAACACACACACACACACACCGACAACACACACACACCGACAACACACACACACACACACACACACCGACAACACACACACACACACACTGACAACACACACACACACCGACAACACACACACACCGACAACACACACACACACACACACACACCGACAACACACACACACACACACCGACAACACACACACACACACCGACAACACACACACACCGACAACACACACACACACACACACACACACCGACAACACACACCGACAACACACACACACACACACCGACAACACACACACACCGACAACACACACACACACACACACACACCGACAACACACACACACACACACTGACAACACACACACACACCGACAACACACACACACACACACACACCGACAACACACACACACACACCGACAACACACACACACCGACAACACACACACACACACACACACACACCGACAACAAACACACACACCGACAACACACACACACACACCGACAACACACACACACCGACAACACACACACACACACACACACACACCGACAACACACACACACCGACAACACACACACACACAACACACACACACACACCGACAACACACACACACACACCGACAACACACACACACACCGACATCACACACACACACAACACACACACACCGACAACACACACACACACCGACATCACACACACACACAACACACACACACCGACAACACACACACACACCGACAACACACACACACACACACACACCAACAACACACACACACCGACAACACACACACACACACACACACACACACACACCCAGACTACACACACACACACCGACAATACACACACACACCGACAACACACACACACACACCGACAACACACACACACACACACACACACACACACACCGACAACACACACACACACACACCGACAACACACACACACACACACACCGACAACACACACACCCACACACCGACAACACACACACACACACACACCGACAACACACACACACACCGACAACACACACACACAGAACACACACACACACACCGACAACACACACACACACACAACGACAACACACACACACAAACACACCGACAACACACACACACACACCGACAACACACACACACACACCGACAACACACACACACACACAACACACACACACACACCGACAACACACACACACACACACCGACAACACACACACACAAACACACCGACAACACACACACAAACACACACACACCGACAACACACACACACCGACAACACACACACACACACACCGACAACACACACACACACACACACACCGACAACACACACACACACACACCGACAACACACACACACCGACAACACACACACACACACACACACACCGACAACACACACACACACACACTGACAACACACACACACACCGACAACACACACACACACACACACACCGACAACACACACACACACACCGACAACACACACACACCGACAACACACACACACACACACACACACACCGACAACACACACACACCGACAACACACACACACACACCGACAACACACACACACCGACAACACACACACACACACACACACACACCGACAACACACACACACCGACAACACACACACACACAACACACACACACACACCGACAACACACACACACACACCGACAACACACACACACACCGACATCACACACACACACAACACACACACACCGACAACACACACACACACCGACATCACACACACACACAACACACACACACCGACAACACACACACACACCGACAACACACACACACACACACACACCAACAACACACACACACCGACAACACACACACACACACACACACACACACACACACAGACTACACACACACACACCGACAACACACACACACACCGACAACACACACACACACACCGACAACACACACACACACACACACACACACACACCGACAACACACACACACACACACCGACAACACACACACACACACACACCGACAACACACACACACACACACACCGACAACACACACACACACACACCGACAACACACACACACACACACACACACCGACAACACACACACACACACACACACACTGACAACACACACACACACACACACCGACAACACACACACACACACACCGACAACACACACACACACCGACAACACACACACACAGAACACACACACACACACCGACAACACACACACACACACAACGACAACACACACACACAAACACACCGACAACACACACACACACACCGACAACACACACACACACACCGACAACACACACACACACACACACAACACACACACAAACACACACAACACACACACACCGACAACACACACACACACCGACAACACACACACACACACACACCGACAACACACACACACACACCGACAACACACACACACACACACACACACACACCGACTACACACACACACACACAACACACACACACCGACAACACACACACACACCGACAACACACACACACACACACACACCGACAACACACACACACACACACACACTGACTACACACACACACACCGACAACACACACACACACACCGACAACACACACACACACACACCGACAACACACACACACACACCGACAACACACACACACACACACCGACAACACACACACACACACCGGCAACACACACACACACACACACCGACAACACACACACACACACACCGACAACACACACACACACACACCGACAACACACACACACACCGGCAACACACACACACACACACACCGACAACACACACACACACACACACTGACAACACACACACACACACACACCGACAACACACACACACACACACCGACAACACACACACACACTGACAACACACACACACACAACACACACACTCACACCGACAACACACACACACACACACCGACAACACACACACACACACCGACAACACACACACACACCGACAACACACACACACACACAAACACAACAACAACACACACACACACCGACAACACACACACACACACACACCGACAACACACACACACACACACCGACAACACACACACACACACACAAACACAATAACAACACACACACCGACAACACACACACACACACACACCGACAACACACACACACACACACCGACAACACACACACACACAACAAAACACACACACACACCGACAACACACACACACACCGACAACACACACACACACACCGACAACACACACACACACACCGACAACACACACACACACACAACGACAACACACACACACACACCGACAACACACACACACACACCGACAACACACACACACACACAACGACAACACACACACACACACCGACAACACACACACACACACCGACAACACACACACACAAACCAGCAACACACACACACACACACCGACAACACACACACACACACACCGACAACACACACACACACACCGACAACACACACACACCGACAACACACACACACACACACACACCGACAACACACGCACACACACACTGACAACACACACACACACCGACAACACACACACACACACACACACCGACAACACACACACACACACCGACAACACACACACACCGACAACACACACACACACACACACACACACCGACAACACACACCGACAACACACACACACACAACACACACACACACACCGACAACACACACACACACACACCGACAACACACACACACACCGACAACACACACACACACAACACACACACACCGACAACACACACACACACCGACAACACACACACACACACACACCAACAACACACACACACCGACAACACACACACACACACACACACACCCAGACTACACACACACACCGACAACACACACACACACCGACAACACACACACACACCGACAACACACACACACACACACCGACAACACACACACACACACACCGACAACACACACACACACACACACACCGACAACACACACACACACACACCGACAACACACACACAAACAAACACCAGCAACACACACACACACACACCGACAACAAACACACACACACACACCGACAACACACACACACACACCGACAACACACACACACACACACACCGCCAACACACACACACAAACACACTGACAACACACACACACACCGACAACACACACACACACACACACCGACAACACACACACACACACACACCGACAACACACACACACCAACAACACACACACACACACACACACTCGGACAACACACACACACACACACACCGACAACACACACACACACACACACACACACACACCGACAACACACACACACACACACACACACACACACACACACACACTGACAACACACACACACACACACCGACAACACACACACACACACACACCGACAACACACACACACCGACAACACACACACACACACACCGACAACACACACACACACACACCGACAACACACACACACACAACACACACACACACACCGACAACACACACACACACACACCGACAACACACACACACACACACACACACCGACAAACACACACACACACCGACAACACACACACACACACCAACAACACACACACACACACCGACAACACATAACACACACACACCGACAACGCACACACACACACACTGACAACACACACACACACACCGACAACACACACACACACACACACCGACAACACACACACACACACCGACAACACACACACACACACCGACAACACACACACACACACACACACCGACAACACACAAACACACACACCGACAACACACACACACCGACAACACACACACACACACACACCGACAACACACACACACACACACACACTCGACAACACACACACACACACACACCGACAACACACACACACACACACACACACACACACAACAACACACACACACACACACACACACACACACACACACACCGACAACACACACACACACACACCGACAACACACACACACACACACACCGACAACACACACACACCGACAACACACACACACACACACCGACAACACACACACACACACACCGACAACACACACACACACAACACACACACACACACCGACAACACACACACACACACACCGACAACACACACACACACACACACACACCGACAAAACACACACACACCGACAACACACACACACACACCAACAACACACACACACACACCGACAACACACAAACACACACACACCGACAACGCACACACACACACACTGACAACACACACACACACACCGACAACACACACACACACACACACCGACAACACACACACACACACCGACAACACACACACACACACCGACAACACACACACACACACACACCGACAACAAACAAACACACACACCGACAACACACACACACCGACAACACACACACACACACACCGACAACACACACACACACACACACCGACAACACACACATACACACACTGACAACACACACACACACACACACACACACACACACACCGACAACACACACACACACACTGACAAAACACACACACACACACAGACAACACACACACACACACCGACAACACACACACACACACACCGACAACACAGACACACACACACACCGACAACACACACACACACACACACACCGATAACACACAGACACACACTGACAACACACACACACACCGACAACACACACACACACACACACACCGACAACACACACACACACACACACCGACAACACACACACACAGACAACACACACACACACACACACACACCGACAGCACACACACACACACACACCGACAACACACACACACACACCGACAACACACACACACACACACACACACACACCGACTACACACACACACACACAACACACACACACCGACAACACACACACACACCGACAACACACACACACACACACACACCGACAACACACACACACACACACACACTGACTACACACACACACACCGACAACACACACACACACACCGACAACACACACACACACACACCGACAACACACACACACACACCGACAACACACACACACACACACCGACAACACACACACACACACCGGCAACACACACACACACACACACCGACAACACACACACACACACACCGACAACACACACACACACACACCGACAACACACACACACACCGGCAACACACACACACACACACACCGACAACACACACACACACACACACTGACAACACACACACACACACACACCGACAACACACACACACACACACCGACAACACACACACACACTGACAACACACACACACACACACACACACACTCACACCGACAACACACACACACACACACCGACAACACACACACACACACCGACAACACACACACACACCGACAACACACACACACACACAAACACAACAACAACACACACACACACCGACAACACACACACACACACACACCGACAACACACACACACACACACCGACAACACACACACACACACACAAACACAATAACAACACACACACCGACAACACACACACACACACACACCGACAACACACACACACACACACCGACAACACACACACACACAACAAAACACACACACACACCGACAACACACACACACACCGACAACACACACACACACACCGACAACACACACACACACACCGACAACACACACACACACACAACGACAACACACACACACACACCGACAACACACACACACACACCGACAACACACACACACACACAACGACAACACACACACACACACCGACAACACACACACACACACCGACAACACACACACACAAACCAGCAACACACACACACACACACCGACAACACACACACACACACACCGACAACACACACACACACACCGACAACACACACACACCGACAACACACACACACACACACACACACCGACAACACACGCACACACACACTGACAACACACACACACACCGACAACACACACACACACACACACACCGACAACACACACACACACACCGACAACACACACACACCGACAACACACACACACACACACACACACACCGACAACACACACCGACAACACACACACACACAACACACACACACACACCGACAACACACACACACACACACCGACAACACACACACACACCGACAACACACACACACACAACACACACACACCGACAACACACACACACACCGACAACACACACACACACACACACCAACAACACACACACACCGACAACACACACACACACACACACACACCCAGACTACACACACACACCGACAACACACACACACACCGACAACACACACACACACCGACAACACACACACACACACACCGACAACACACACACACACACACCGACAACACACACACACACACACACACCGACAACACACACACACACACACCGACAACACACACACAAACAAACACCAGCAACACACACACACACACACCGACAACAAACACACACACACACACCGACAACACACACACACACACCGACAACACACACACACACACACACCGCCAACACACACACACAAACACACTGACAACACACACACACACACCGACAACACACACACACACACACACCGACAACACACACACACACACACACCGACAACACACACACACCAACAACACACACACACACACACACACTCGGACAACACACACACACACACACACCGACAACACACACACACACACACACACACACACACCGACAACACACACACACACACACACACACACACACACACACACTGACAACACACACACACACACACCGACAACACACACACACACCGACAACACACACACACCGACAACACACACACACACACACCGACAACACACACACACACACACCGACAACAGACACACACACAACACACACACACACACCGACAACACACACACACACACACCGACAACACACACACACACACACACACACCGACAAAACACACACACACCGACAACACACACACACACACCAACAACACACACACACACACCGACAACACATAAACACACACACACCGACAACGCACACACACACACACTGACAACACACACACACACACCGACAACACACACACACACACACACCGACAACACACACACACACACCGACAACACACACACACACACCGACAACACACACACACACACACACACCGACAACAAACAAACACACACACCGACAACACACACACACCGACAACACACACACACACACACACCGACAACACACACACACACACACACACTCGGACAACACACACACACACACACACCGACAACACACACACACACACACACACACACACACCAACAACACACACACACACACACACACACACACACACACACACTGACAACACACACACACACACACCGACAACACACACACACACACACACCGACAACACACACACACCGACAACACACACACACACACACCGACAACACACACACACACACACCGACAACACACACACACACAACACACACACACACACCGACAACACACACACACACACACCGACAACACACACACACACACACACACACCGACAAAACACACACACACCGACAACACACACACACACACCAACAACACACACACACACACCGACAACACATAAACACACACACACCGACAACGCACACACACACACACTGACAACACACACACACACACCGACAACACACACACACACACACACACCGACAACACACACACACACACCGACAACACACACACACACACCGACAACACACACACACACACACACCGACAACAAACAAACACACACACCGACAACACACACACACCGACAACACACACACACACACACCGACAACACACACACACACACACACCGACAACACACACATACACACACTGACAACACACACACACACACACACACACACACACACACACCGACAACACACACACACACACTGACAAAACACACACACACACACAGACAACACACACACACACACCGACAACACACACACACACACACCGACAACACAGACACACACACACACCGACAACACACACACACACACACACACCGATAACACACAGACACACACTGACAACACACACACACACCGACAACACACACACACACACACACACCGACAACACACACACACACACACACCGACAACACACACACACAGACAACACACACACACACACACACACACCGACAGCACACACACACACACACACCGACAACACACACACACACACACAACACACACACACACACACCGACAACACACACAAACACCGACAACACACACACACCGACAACACACACTCACACACCGACAACACACACACACACAACGACCACACACACACACACACCGACAACACACACACACACTCACCGACAACACACACACACACACACACCGACAACACACACACACACACACACACAACACACGACACACACACACAACACACACGCACAACACACACACACCGACAACACACACACACACCATCACACACTGCACACACACACACACACACACTCCACACACACACACACACACACACACACCGACTACACACACACACACCGACAACCCACACACACACACCGACACCCCACACACACACACACCGACACACACACACACACACACCGAAACACACACACACACACACCGACAACACACACACACACACCGGCAACACACACACACACACACACACACCGACAACACACACACGCACACCGACAACACACACACACACACGCGGCACACACACACACACACCGACAACACACACACACGCACACACCGACAACACACACACACACACACACACACACACACTGACAACACACACACACACACACACACCGACAGCACACACACACACACACACCGACACACACACACACACACACAACACACACACACACACCGACAACACACACACACACCGACAACACACACACACCGATAAACACACACACACACAACGACCACACACCACACACACACCAACAACACACACACACACACACCGACAACACACACACACACACACGCACCCCACACACACACACACACACACACACGCACCGACAACACACACACACACAACACACACACCGACAACACACACACAAACACACCGACAACACACACAAACACACACACGCACAACACGCACACACACACCGACAACACACACACACACACACACACACACACCAGCAAACACACACACACACCGACAACACACACACACACACACTCGACAACACAAACACACACACCCCACAGCACAGACACACACACACATAATCGTATAACACACACACACACACACCGACAACGCACACACACACACTGACAGCACACACACTACACACACCCACAACACACACACACACAATCAACAAACAACAACAACAACAATAATAACAACTTAACAACACACACACACACACCGACAACACACACACACACCGCCAACACACACACACACACACACACTGACAACACACACACACACACACTGACAACACACACACACACCGACAACACACACACATCACACACACCGACAACACACACACACACACCGACAACACACACACACACCGACAACACACACACACACACACACACCGACACACACACACACTCGACAACACACACACCGACACACACACACACCGACAACACACACACACACACACACACACCCACCGACAAATACACACACACACCGACAACACACACACACACACACCGACAACACACACACACACCGGCAACACACACACACACACGCCCACAACACACACACACACACACACACCGACAACACACACACACACACACACACACTGACAACACACACACACGCACACCGACAACACACACACACACACACACTCGACACACACACACACACTGACAACACACACACACACACAAACACAACAACAACACACACACACACCGAGACAAGCCACACACACACACACACACCGACAAACACACACACACACACCGACAACACACACACACACACACAAACACACACAACACACACACCGACAACACACACACACACACACACCGACAACACACACACACACACACCGACAACACACACACACACAACAAAACACACACACACACTCGACAACACACACACACACGACCAACACACACACACCGACAACACACACACACACACCCCGACAACACACACACACACACAACGACAAACACACACACACACACCGACAACACACACACACACACACCGACAACACACACACACACACAACGACACACACACACACACACACTCCGACAACACACACACACACACCGACAAACACACACACACCAGCAACACACACACACACACACACACCCCCACAACACACACACACGCACACACCGACAACACACACACACACACCGACAACACACACACACCGACAACACACACACACACACACACACACCGACAACACACGCACACACACACTGACAACACACACACACACCGACAACACACACACACACACACCGACAACACACACACACACACCGACAACACACACACACCGACAACACACACACACACACACACACACACCGACAACACACACCGACAACACACACACACACAACACACACACACACACCGACAACACACACACACACACACCGACAACACACACACACACCGACAACACACACACACACAACACACACACACCGACAACACACACACACACCGACAACACACACACACACACACACCAACAACACACACACACCGACAACACACACACACACACACACACACACACCCAGACTACACACACACACACCGACAACACACACACACACCGACAACACACACACACACCGACAACACACACACACACACACCGACAACACACACACACACACACCGACAACACACACACACACACACACACCGACAACACACACACACACACACCGACAACACACACACAAACAAACACCAGCAACACACACACACACACACCGACAACAAACACACACACACACACCGACAACACACACACACACACCGACAACACACACACACACACACACCGCCAACACACACACACAAACACACTGACAACACACACACACACACCGACAACACACACACACACACACACCGACAACACACACACACACACACACACCGACAACACACACACACCAACAACACACACACACACACACACACTCGGACAACACACACACACACACACACCGACAACACACACACACACACACACACCGACAACACACACACACACACACACACACACACACACACACACACTGACAACACACACACACACACACCGACAACACACACACACACACACACCGACAACACACACACACCGACAACACACACACACACACACCGACAACACACACACACACACACCGACAACACACACACACACAACACACACACACACACCGACAACACACACACACACACACCGACAACACACACACACACACACACACACCGACAAAACACACACACACACCGACAACACACACACACACACCAACAACACACACACACACACCGACAACACATAAACACACACACACCGACAACGCACACACACACACACTGACAACACACACACACACACACACCGACAACACACACACACACACACACCGACAACACACACACACACACCGACAACACACACACACACACCGACAACACACACACACACACACACACCGACAACAAACAAACACACACACCGACAACACACACACACCGACAACACACACACACACACACCGACAACACACACACACACACCGACAACACACACATACACACACTGACAACACACACACACACACACACACACACACCGACAACACACACACACACACTGACAAAACACACACACACACACAGACAACACACACACACACACCGACAACACACACACACACACACCGACAACACAGACACACACACACACCGACAACACACACACACACACACACACCGATAACACACAGACACACACTGACAACACACACACACACCGACAACACACACACACACACACACACCGACAACACACACACACACACACACCGACAACACACACACACAGACAACACACACACACACACACACACACCGACAGCACACACACACACACACACCGACAACACACACACACACACACAACACACACACACACACCGACAACACACACAAACACCGACAACACACACACACCGACAACACACACTCACACACCGACAACACACACACACACAACGACCACACACACACACACACCGACAACACACACACACACTCACCGACAACACACACACACACACACACCGACAACACACACACACACAACACACACACACACACCGACAACACACACACACAACACACACACACCGACAACACACACACACACCGACAACACACACACACACACACACCGACAACACACACACACACACTGACAACACACACACACACACACACACACACACACCGACTACACACACACACACCGACAACACACACACACACACCGACAACACACACACACACACACCGACAACACACACACACACACACCGAAAACACACACACACACACACCGACAACACACACACACACACCGGCAACACACACACACACACACACACCGACAACACACACACGCACACCGACAACACACACACACACACCGGCAACACACACACACACACACCGACAACACACACACACACACACACCAACAACACACACACACACACACACACACACACACACTGACAACACACACACACACACACACACCGACAACACACACACACACACACCGACAACACACACACACACTGACAACACACACACACACAACACACACACACACACCGACAACACACACACACACACAACGACAACACACACACACAAACACACCGACAACACACACACACACACCGACAACACACACACACACCGACAACACACACACAAACAAACACCAGCAACACACACACACACACACACCGACAACACACACACACAAACACACCGACAACACACACACACACACCGACAACACACACACACACACACACCGACAACACACACACACACACACACTCGGACAACACACACACACACACACCGACAACACACACACACACACACACACACACAGCGACAACACACACACACACACACACACACACACACTGACAACACACACACACACACACACACCGACAACACACACACACACAACACACACACACCGACAACACACACACAC
>NW_027675312.1:157500-162500 GCF_965601325.2 Salmo salar | reverse complement strand
CAACACACACACACACACACCGACAACGCACACACACACACACCGACAACACACACACACACACCGGCAACACACACACACACACCGACAACACACACACGCACACCGACAACACACACACACACACCGGCAACACACACACACACACACACCGACAACACACACACACACACACACCGACAACACACACACACACACACACACACACACTGACAACACACACACACACACACCGACAACACACACACACACACACCGACAACACACATACACACACACCGACAACACACACACACACACACACACCGACAACACACACACACACACACCGACAACACACACACAAACAAACACCAGCAACACACACACACACCGACAACAAACACACACACACACACCGACAACACACACACACACACCGACAACACACACACACACACACACCGCCAACACACACACACAAACACACTGACAACACACACACACACACCGACAACACACACACACACACACACCGACAACACACACACACACACACAACGACAACACACACACACCGACAACACACACACACACATACACACTCGGACAACACACACACACACACACACCGACAACACACACACACACACACACACACACACACACACACACACCGACAACACACACACACACACACACACACACACACACACTGACAACACACACACACACACACACACACACACACACACACACACACACACCGACAACACACACACACACACACACACACACACACACACCGACAACACACACACACCGACAACACACACACACACAACACACACACACACACACCGACAACACACACACACACACACACCGACAACACACACACACACACACACACACACCGACAAAACACACACACACCGACAACACACACACACACACACACACCAACAACACACACACACACACCGACAACACATAAACACACACATACCGACAACACACACACACACACACTGACAACACACACACACACACCGACAACACACACACACACACACACCGACAACACACACACACACACCGACAACACACACACACACACCGACAACACACACACACACACACACACCGACAACAAACAAACACACACACCGACAACACACACACCCCGACAACACACACACACACACACACCGACAACACACACACACACACACACCGACAACACACACATACACACACTGACAACACACACACACACACACACACACCGACAACACACACACACACACTGACAAAACACACACACACACACAGACAACACACACACACACACCGACAACACACACACACACACCGACAACACAGACACACACACACACCGACAACACACACACACACACACACACACCGATAACACACAGACACACACTGACAACACACACACACACACACCGACATAACACACACACACACACACCGACAACACACACACACACACACACACACCGACAACACACACACACAGACAACACACACACACACACACACACACCGACAGCACACACACACACACACACCGACAACACACACACACACACACAACACACACACACACACCGACAACACACACAAACACCGACAACACACACACACCGACAACACACACTCACACACCGACAACACACACACACACAACGACCACACACACACACACCGACAACACACACACACACTCACCGACAACACACACACACACACACACCGACAACACACACACACACAACACACACTTACACACCGACAACACACACACACAACACACACACACCGACAACACACACACACACCGACAACACACACACACACACACACCGGCAACACACACACACACACTGACAACACACACACACACACACACACACACACACACCGACTACACACACACACACCGACAACACACACACACACACCGACAACACACACACACACACACCGACAACACACACACACACACACCGAAAACACACACACACACACACCGACAACACACACACACACACACACACCGACAACACACACACACACACACACACACACTGACAACACACACACACACACACACCGACAACACACACACACACACACCGACAACACACACACACACCGACAACACACACACACACAACACACACACACACACCGACAACACACACACACACAACGACAACACACACACACAAACACACCGACAACACACACACACACACCGACAACACACACACACACACTGACAACACACACACACACACCGACAACACACACACACACACACCGACAACACACATACACACACACCGACAACACACACACACACACACACACACCGACAACACACACACACACACACCGACAACACACACACAAACAAACACCAGCAACACACACACACACCGACAACAAACACACACACACACACCGACAACACACACACACACACCGACAACACACACACACACACACACCGCCAACACACACACACAAACACACTGACAACACACACACACACACCGACAACACACACACGCACACACACCGACAACACACACACACACACACAACGACAACACACACACACCGACAACACACACACACACATACACACTCGGACAACACACACACACACACACACACACCGACAACACACACACACACACACACACACCGACAACACACACACACACACACACACACACACACACACTGACAACACACACACACACACACCGACAACACACACACACACACACACCGACAACACACACACACCGACAACACACACACACACCGACAACACACACTCACACACCGACAACACACACACACACAACGACCACACACACACACACCGACAACACACACACACACTCACCGACAACACACACACACACACACACCGACAACACACACACACACACAACACACACTTACACACCGACAACACACACACACAACACACACACACCGACAACACACACACACACCGACAACACACACACACACACACACCGGCAACACACACACACACACTGACAACACACACACACACACACACACACACACACCGACTACACACACACACACCGACAACACACACACACACACCGACAACACACACACACACACACCGACAACACACACACACACACACCGAAAACACACACACACACCGACAACACACACACACACACACACACCGACAACACACACACACACACACACACACACTGACAACACACACACACACACACACCGACAACACACACACACACACACCGACAACACACACACACACCGACAACACACACACACACAACACACACACACACACCGACAACACACACACACACAACGACAACACACACACACAAACACACCGACAACACACACACACACACCGACAACACACACACACACACTGACAACACACACACACACACCGACAACACACACACACACACACCGACAACACACATACACACACACCGACAACACACACACACACACACACACACACCGACAACACACACACACACACACCGACAACACACACACAAACAAACACCAGCAACACACACACACACCGACAACAAACACACACACACACACCGACAACACACACACACACACCGACAACACACACACACACACACACCGCCAACACACACACACAAACACACTGACAACACACACACACACACCGACAACACACACACGCACACACACCGACAACACACACACACACACACACAACGACAACACACACACACCGACAACACACACACACACATACACACTCGGACAACACACACACACACACACACACACCGACAACACACACACACACACACACCGACAACACACACACACACACACACACACACACACACACACACTGACAACACACACACACACACACACCGACAACACACACACACACACACACCGACAACACACACACACCGACAACACACACACACACCGACAACACACACACACACACACCGACAACACACACACACACAACACACACACACACACACCGACAACACACACACACACCGACAACACACACACACACACACACCGACAACACACACACACACACCGACAACACACACACACACACACCGACAACACACACACACACACACACACACCGACAACACACACACACACACACACACACTGACAACACACACACACACACACACCGACAACACACACACACACACACCGACAACACACACACACACCGACAACACACACACACAGAACACACACACACACACCGACAACACACACACACACACAACGACAACACACACACACAAACACACCGACAACACACACACACACACCGACAACACACACACACACACCGACAACACACACACACACACACAACACACACACAAACACACACAACACACACACACCGACAACACACACACACACCGACAACACACACACACACACACACACCGACAACACACACACACACACCGACAACACACACACACACACACACACACACACACACCGACTACACACACACACACACAACACACACACACCGACAACACACACACACACCGACAACACACACACACACACACACCGACAACACACACACACACACCGACAACACACACACACACACACACACACACCGACTACACACACACACACCGACAACACACACACACACACCGACAACACACACACACACACACCGACAACACACACACACACACCGACAACACACACACACACACACCGACAACACACACACACACACCGGCAACACACACACACACACACACCGACAACACACACACACACACCGACAACACACACACACACACACCGACAACACACACACACACCGGCAACACACACACACACACACACCGACAACACACACACACACACACACCGAC
>NW_027675312.1:137500-152500 GCF_965601325.2 Salmo salar | reverse complement strand
ACACACACACACCGCCAACACACACACACACACACACCGACAACACACACACACACACCGACACACACACACACGCACACACACCGACAACACACACACACACACACAACGACACACACACACACACCGACAACACACACACACACACGACACACACACACACACACACACACACACACACACCGACAACACACACACACACACACACACACCGACAACACACACACACACACACACACACACACACTGACAACACACACACACACACACCGACAACACACACACACACACACACCGACAACACACACACACCGACAACACACACACACACCGACAACACACACACACACACACCGACAACACACACACACACAACACACACACACACACACCGACAACACACACACACACACACCGACAACACACACACACACAACACACACACCGACAAAACACACACACACCGACAACACACACACACACACACACACACACCACACACACACACACACACAACACACACACACACACACACAACACACACACACACGACACACACCGACAACCACACACACACCGACAACACACACACACACACCGACACACACACAACACACACACACACCGACAACACACACACACACACACGACAACACACACACACACACCGACAACACACACACACACACACACCGACAACAAACAAACACACACACCGACAACACACACACACCGACAACACACACACACACACACCGACAACACACACACACACACCGACAACACACACACACACACGACAACACACACACACACACACACACACCGACAACACACACACACACACACCGACAACACACACACACACACACAGACAACACACACACACACCGACAACACACACACACACACCGACAACACAGACACACACACACACCGACAACACACACACACACACACACACACCGATAACACACAGACACACACCGACAACACACACACACACACACCGACAACACACACACACACACACTGACAACACACACACACACACACAGACAACACACACACACACACACCGACAACACACACACACACACACCGACAACACAGACACACACACACACCGACAACACACACACACACACACACAGATAACACACAGACACACACTGACAACACACACACACACACACACACCGACAACACACACACACACACACACCGACAACACACACACACACACATACCGACAACACACACACACACACACACCGACAGCACACACACACACACACACCGACAACACACACACACACACACACAACACACACACACACACCGACAACACACACACACACCGACAACACACACACACCGACAACACACACACACACAACGACCACACACACACACACACACCGACAACACACACACACACACCGACAACACACACACACACAAACCGACAACACACACACACACAACACACACACACACACCGACAACACACACACACACACACACACACCGACAACACACACACACACACCGACAACACACACAAACACACACCGACAACACCACACACACACCGACAACACACACACACACACACACACACACACCACACACACACACACACACCGACAACACACACACACACACACCGACAACACACACACACACACCGACAACACAGACACACACACACACCGACACACACACACACACACACCGACAACACACACACACACACGACACACACACACACACACACACCGACAACACACACACACACACCGACAACACACACACACACACACCGACAACACACACACACACACACACCGACAACACACACACACACCGACAACACACACACACACACACACCGACAACACACACACACACACACCGACAACACACACACACACCGACAACACACACACACACACACACCGACAACACACACACACACACCGACAACACACACACACCGACAACACACACACACACACACACACACACCGACACACACACACACACCGACAACACACACACCGACAACACACACACACCGACAACACACACACACACACACACACACACCGACACACACACACACACCGACAACACACACACACACACACACACACACACACACCGACAACACACACACACACACCGACAACACACACACACACCGACACACACACACACACACACACACACACCGACAACACACACACACACACACACACACACACACACACACCAACAACACACACACACCGACAACACACACACACACACACACACACACACCGACAACACACACACACACCGACAACACACACACACACACACACACGACAACACACACACACACACACACCGACAACACACACACACACGACAACACACACACACACACACACACACACCGACAACACACACACACACACACCGACAACACACACACAACACCGACAACACACACACACACACGACACACACACACACACACACCGACAACACACACACACACACCGACCACACACACACACACACCGACAACACACACACACACACCGACAACACACACACACACACACACACGACAACACACACACACACAACACACACACACACACCGACAACACACACACACACACACACACACGACAACACACACACACACCGACAACACACACACACACACACACCGACAACACACACACACACACTGACAACACACACACACACACACACACACACACCGACACACACACACACACCGACAACACACACACACACACCGACAACACACACACACACACACCGACAACACACACACACACACACCGACAACACACACACACACACACCGACAACACACACACACACACCGACAACACACACACACACACCGACAACACACACACACACACCGACAACACACACACACACACCGACAACACACACACACACACACCGACAACACACACACACACACACACCGACAACACACACACACACACACACACACACACACACACTGACAACACACACACACACACACACACCGACAACACACACACACACACACCGACAACACACACACACACTGACAACACACACACACACAACACACACACACACACCGACAACACACACACACACACAACGACAACACACACACACACAACACACCAACAACACACACACACACACCGACAACACACACACACACCGACAACACACACACACACACACACCGACAACACACACACACACACACACACACACACACACACACACACACCGACAACACACACACACACACACCGACAACACACACACAAACAAACACCAGCAACACACACACACACACACACCGACAACACACACACACAAACACACCGACAACACACACACACACACCGACAACACACACACACACACACACGACAACACACACACACACACACACTGACAACACACACACACACACCGACAACACACACACACACACCGACAACACACACACACACACACCGCAACACACACACACACACACCGACAACACACACACACACACACCGACAACACACACACACACACACACACAGCGACAACACACACACACACACACACACACACACACACACACACACACACACACACACACACCGACAACACACACACACACAACACACACACACCGACAACACACACACACACCGACAACACACACACACACACACACCGACAACACACACACACACACCGACAACACACACACACACACACACACCGACAACACACACACACACCGACAACACACACACACACACACCGACAACACACACACACACACACCGACAACACACACACACACCGACAACACACACACACACACACACACGCACACACACACACACACACACCGACAACACACACACACACACCGACAACACACACACACACACCGCAACACACACACACACACACCGACACACACACACACACACCGACAACACACACACACACACACACACACACACACACACACACACACACACACACCGACAACACACACACACACACACACACACACGACAACACACACACACACCGACAACACACACACACACACACACACACACACACACACACACACACACACACACACACACGACAACACACACACACACACACCGACAACACACACACACACACCGACAACACACACACACACACCGACAACACACACACACACACACACCGACAACACACCACACACACACCGACAACACACACACACACACACACACACACACACACCGACACACACACACACACACACACACCGACAACACACACACACACCGACAACACACACACACACACACACACCGACAACACACACACACACCGACAACACACACACACACACACACAGACAACACACACACACACACCGACAACACACACACACACACACACACACACACACACACACACACACACAACACACACACACCGACACACACACACACACACCGACAACACACACACACACACACACGACAACACACACACACACACCGACAACACACACACACACACACCACACCGACACACACACACACACCGACAACACACACACACACACACACAGACAACACACACACACACACCGACAACACACACACACACACACACACCGACACACACACACACACCGACAACACACACACACACACCGACAACACACACACACACACACCGACAACACACACACACACACACCGACAACACACACACACACACACACCGACAACACACACACACACACACACCGACAACACACACACACACACACACACACACACACACACACACCGACAACACACACACACACACACACACCGACACACACACACACACACACCGACAACACACACACCACACCGACAACACACACACACACACACACACACACACACACACACACACACACACACGACAACACACACACACACACACACCGACAACACACACACACACACACAAAGACAACACACACACACACACTGACAACACACACACACACACACCGACAACACACACACACACACACACACACACACACACACACACACACAGACAACACACACACACACACGACAACACACACACACACACACCGACAACACACACACACACACACACCGACAACACACACACACACACACCGACAACACACACACACACACACACACACCGACACACACACACACACACACCGACAACACACACACACACACCACAACACACACACACACACCGACAACACACACACACACCGACAACACACACACACACGACAACACACACACACACACACACCACACACACACACACACACACCGACAACACACACACACACACACGACAACACACACACACACACACCGACAACACACACACACACACACACACACACACACACCGACAACACACACACACACACACACACACACACCGACAACACACACACACACACCGACAACACACACACACACACACCGACAACACACACACACACACCGACAACACACACACACACACCGACACACACACACACACACACCGACAACACACACACACACACACGACACACACACACACACACACACACACCGACAACACACACACACACACCGACAACACAGACACACACACACACCGACAACACACACACACACACACCGACACACACACACACACACACACCGACAACACACACACACACACACACACACACACACACACACACACACCGACAACACACACACACACACACGACAACACACACACACACCGACAACACACACACACACACACACCGACAACACACACACACACCACCGACAACACACACACACACCGACAACACACACACACACACACCGACAACACACACACACACAACACACACACCGACAACACACACACACCGACAACACACACACACACACACACACACGACAACACACACACACCGACAACACACACACACACACACACACACACACACACCGACAACACACACACACACACCGACAACACACACACACACCGACACACACACACACACACACGACACACACACACACACACACCGACAACACACACACACACACACCGACAACACACACACACACACCGACAACACACACACACACACACACACACACACACACACACACACACCGACAACACACACACACACACCGACAACACACACACACACACCGACAACACACACACACACACCGACAACACACACACACACACACACACACACAACACACACACACACCGACAACACACACACACACACACACACGACAACACACACACACACACACACCGACAACACACACACACACACACCGACAACACACACACACACACACACACCGACAACACACACACACACACACACACACGACAACACACACACACACACACCGACAACACACACACACACACACCGACAACACACACACACACCGACAACACACACACACACAACACACACACACACACCGACAACACACACACACACACACCGACAACACACACACACACACACACCGACAACACACACACACACACCGACAACACACACACACACACCGACAACACACACACACACACACACACACACACACACGACACACACACACACACACACACCGACAACACACACACACACCGACAACACACACACACACACACACACCGACACACACACACACACACACCGACAACACACACACACACACACACACACACACACACACACACACACACACACACCGACAACACACACACACACCGACAACACACACACACACACACACCGACAACACACACACACACACACACACACACACACACACACACACCGACACACACACACACACACCGACAACACACACACACACACACCGACAACACACACACACACACCGACAACACACACACACACACACCGACAACACACACACACACACCGACAACACACACACACACACACACGACAACACACACACACACCGACAACACACACACACACACACCGACAACACACACACACACCGCACACACACACACACACACACCGACAACACACACACACACACACACACACACACACACACACACACACACACACACACCGACAACACACACACACACACACCGACAACACACACACACACACACCGACAACACACACACACACACACGACAACACACACACACACACACCGACAACACACACACACACACACCGACAACACACACACACACGACAACACACACACACACACCGACAACACACACACACACCGACAACACACACACACACACCACACACACACCGACAACACACACACACACACACACACCGACAACACACACACACCGACAACACACACACACACACACACACAACAACACACACACACACACCGACAACACACACACACACACACACCGACAACACACACACACACACACCGACAACACACACACACACACACACAACACACACACACACCGACAACACACACACACACACCGACAACACACACACACACACCGACAACACACACACACACACCGACAACACACACACACACACACACGACAACACACACACACACACCGACAACACACACACACACACCGACAACACACACACACACACAACGACAACACACACACACACACCGACAACACACACACACACACCGACAACACACACACACACACACACACACACACACACACACACACACCGACAACACACACACACACACACCGACAACACACACACACACACCGACAACACACACACACCGACAACACACACACACACACACACGACAACACACACACACACACACGACACACACACACACCGACAACACACACACACACACACACACACACACACCGACAACACACACACACACACCGACAACACACACACACACGACAACACACACACACACACACACACACACACACACACACACACACCGACAACACACACACACACAACACACACACACACACCGACAACACACACACACACACACCGACAACACACACACACACACACACACACACACACACACACACACACACACACACACACCGACAACACACACACACACACACGACAACACACACACACACACACCGACAACACACACACACACACACACACACACACACACACACACACACACACACACACACACACACACACACACACACACACCGACACACACACACACACACCGACAACACACACACACACACCGACAACACACACACACACACACCGACACACACACACACACACACACCGACAACACACACACACACACCGACAACACACACACACACCGACAACACACACACACACACACCGACAACACACACACACACACACACACGACACACACACACACACACACACACACACACACACGACACACACACACACACACACCGACACACACACACACACACCGACAACACACACACACACACACCGACAACACACACACACACACACACACACCGACAACACACACACACACACACACACACACACACACACACCACACACACACACACACGACAACACACACACACACACACACACCGACAACACACACACACACACACCGACAACACACACACACACACCACACACCGACAACACACACACACACACACCGACAACACACACACACACACAACACACCACACACACACACACACACCGACAACACACACACACACCGACACACACACACACACACACACCGACAACACACACACACACACACACCGGCAACACACACACACACACACACGACAACACACACACACACACACACACACACACACACACACACACACACACACACACACACTGACAACACAGACACACAACGACAACACACACACACACACACCGACAACACACACACACACAACACACACACACACACCGACAACACACACACACTCACACCGACAACACACACACACACACCGACAACACACACACACACCGACAACACACACACACACACACACACCGACAACACACACACACACAACACACACACACACACACCGACAACACACACACACACCGACAACACACACACACACACACACACACACCGACAACACACACACACACACCGACAACACACACACACACAACACACACACACACACCGACAACACACACACACACACACCGACAACACACACACACAAACACACCGACAACACACACACACACACACACCCGACAACACACACACACACACCGACAACACACACACACCGACAACACACAAACACACACACCGACAACACACACACACACCGACAACACACACACACACAACACACACACCGACAACACACTCACACACCGACAACACACACACACACACACACCGACAACGCACACACACACACCGACAACACACACACACACACACACACAAACACCGACTACACACACACACACCGACAACACACACACACACACACACACCGACAACACACACACACACACCGACAACACACACACACCGACAACACACACACACACACCGACAACACACACACACACCGACAACACACACACACACACAACACACACACACACACCGACAACACACACACACACCGACTACACACACACACACACCGACAACACACACACACACACACACACACACCGACAACACACACACACACACCGACAACACACACACACCGACAACACACACACACACACACACCGACAACACACACACACACCGACAACACACACACACACACACCGACTACACACACACACACACCGACAACACACACACACACAACACACACACCGACAACACACACACACACCGACACCACACACACACACACCGACAACACACACACACACACCGACAACACACACACACACACACACACACACACCGACTACACACACACACACCGACAACACACACACACACCGACAACACACACACACACACCGACAACACACACACCCACACCGACAACACACACACACACACACACCGACAACACACACACACACACACCGACAACACACACACACACACACCGACAACACACACACACACACACCGACAACACACACACACACCGCACACACACACACACACCGACAACACACACACACACACCGACAACACACACACACACACGACACACACACACACACACACACCGACAACACACACACACACACACACCGACAACACACACACACACACACACACACACACGACAACACACACACACACACCGACAACACACACACACACACACGACACACACACACACACACACCGACACACACACACACACACACACACCGACAACACACACACACACACACCGACAACACACACACACACAAACACCAGCAACACACACACACACCGACAACAACACACACACACACACCGACAACACACACACACACACCGACAACACACACACACACACACACCGCCAACACACACACACACACCGACAACACACACACACACACCGACAACACACACACACACACACACCGACAACACACACACACACACACACACTGACAACACACACACACACCGACAACACACACACACACACACCGACACACACACACACACAACACACACACACACACCGACAACACACACACACTCACACCGACAACACACACACACACACCGACAACACACACACACACCGACAACACACACACACACACACACACCGACAACACACACACACCGACAACACACACACACACACACCGACAACACACACACACACCGACAACACACACACACACACACACACACCGACAACACACACACACACACCGACAACACACACACACACAACACACACACACACACCGACAACACACACACACACACACCGACAACACACACACACAACACACCGACAACACACACACACACACACACCGACAACACACACACACACACCGACAACACACACACACCGACAACACACAACACACACACACCGACAACACACACACACACCGACAACACACACACACACACACACACACCGACAACACACTCACACACCGACAACACACACACACACACACACCGACAACGCACACACACACACCGACAACACACACACACACACACACACACACACCGACTACACACACACACACCGACAACACACACACACACACACACACCGACAACACACACACACACACCGACAACACACACACACCGACAACACACACACACACACCGACAACACACACACACACCGACAACACACACACACACACAACACACACACACACACCGACAACACACACACACACCGACACACACACACACACACCGACAACACACACACACACACACACACACACCGACAACACACACACACACACCGACAACACACACACACCGACAACACACACACACACACACACCGACAACACACACACACACCGACAACACACACACACACACACCGACTACACACACACACACACCGACAACACACACACACACAACACACACACCGACAACACACACACACACCGACACCACACACACACACACCGACAACACACACACACACACCGACAACACACACACACACACACACACACACACCGACTACACACACACACACCGACAACACACACACACACCGACAACACACACACACACACCGACAACACACACACCCACACCGACAACACACACACACACACACACCGACAACACACACACACACACACCGACAACACACACACACACACCGGCAACACACACACACACACACCGACAACACACACACACACAACACACACACACACCGACAACACACACACACACACACACCGACAACACACACACACACACACACACACACACACCGACAACACACACACACAAACACACCGACAACACACACACACACACACACACCGACAACACACACACACCGACAACACACACACACACACACACACACACACACAGACACACACACACACACACACACACACACACACCGACAACACACACACACACACCGACAACACACACACACACAAACACCAGCAACACACACACACACACCGACAACACACACACACACACCGACAACACACACACACACACACACACCGACAACACACACACACACACCGACAACACACACACACCGACAACACACACACACACACACACACACCGACAACACACACACACACCGACAACACACACACACACAACACACACACACCGACAACACACACACACACCGACAACACACACACACACACACACCGACAACACACACACACACACACACCGACAACACACACACACACACACACACACCGACTACACACACACACACCGACAACACACACACACACACACCGACAACACACACACACACCGACATCACACACACACACACCGACAACACACACACACACACACACACACACACACACACACACACCGACAACACACACACACACACACCGACAACACACACACACACCGACAACACACACACACCGACAACACACACACACACACACACACACACACACTGACAACACACACACACACACACACCGACAACACACACACACACCGACAACACACACACACACAACACACACACACACACCGACAACACACACACACACACACACCGACAACACACACACACACCGACAACACACACACACACAACACACACACACCGACAACACACACACACACCGACAACACACACACACACACACACCGACAACACACACATACACACCGACAACACACACACACACACACACACACACACACACACCGACTACACACACACACACCGACAACACACACACACACACCGACAACACACACACACACCGACAACACACACACACACCGACAACACACACACACACACACACACACACACACACACACACACACCGACAACACACACACACACACCGACAACACACACACACACCGACAACACACACACACCGACAACACACACACACACACACACACACACACTGACAACACACACACACACACCGACAACACACACACACACACAACGACAACACACACACACACAACACACACACACACACCGACAACACACACACACACACACCGACAACACACACACACACACACCGACAACAAACACACACACACCGACAACACACACACACACAACACACACACACATCGACAACACACACACACACACACACCGACAACACAGACACACACACACACCGACAACACACACACACCGACAACACACACACACACACACACCGACAACACACACACAAACACACCGACAACACACACACACACAACACACACACACACACACCGACAACACACACACACACACACCGACAACACACACACACACACTGACAACACACACACACACACACCGACAACACACACACACACACACACCGACAACACACACACACCGACAACACACACACACACACCGACAACACACACACACACACACACCGACAACACACACACACACACCGACAACACACACACACACACAACGACAACAAACACACACACACACCGACAACACACACACACACAACACACACACACACACCGACAACACACACACACACACACCGACAACACACACACACCGACAACACACACACACACACTGACAACACACACACACACCGACAACACACACACACACCGACAACACACACACACCGACAACACACACACACACACCGACAACACACACACACACACCGACAACACACACACACACACCGACAACACACACACACACACAACGACAACAAACACACACACACACCGACAACACACACACACACAACACACACACACACACCGACAACACACACACACACACACCGACAACACACACACACCGACAACACACACACACACACCAACAACACACACACACACCGACAACACACACACACACACACACACCGACAACACACACACACACACACCGATAACACACACACACCGACAACACACACACACACACAAAAAGACCAACAACACACACACACACCGACAACACACACACACACACACCTACAACACACACACACACACACCGACAACACACACACACACAACAAAACACACACAGACACCGACAACACACACACACACACCGACAACACACACACACACCCCGACAACACACACACACACACACACCGACAACACACACACACACCGACAACACACACACACACACACCGACAACACACACACACACACACACACACCGACAACACACACACACACACACACACACACACTGACAACACACACACACACACACCGACAACACACACACACACCGACAACACACACACACACACACCGACAACACACACACACACACACACACACACACCGACAACACACACACACACACACACACACACCGACAACACACACACACACACACACACACACTGACAACACACACACACACACACACACACCGACAACACACACACACACACACCGACAACACAAACACACAGACAACACACACACACCGACAACACACACACACACACACACCGACAACACACACACACACCGACAACACACACACACACACAACACACACACCGACAACACACACACACACCGACACACACACACACACACACACCGACAAAACACACACACACACCGGCAACACACACACACACACACCGACAACACACAC
>NW_027675312.1:42500-132500 GCF_965601325.2 Salmo salar | reverse complement strand
CACACACACACACCGACAACACACACACACACACCGACAACACACACACACAAACACACCGACAACACACACACACACACACACACCGACAACACACACACACACCGACAACACACACACACACACACACACACACACACACACACACACACACACACACACACACCGACAACACACACACACACACCGACAACACACACACACAAACACCAGCAACACACACACACACACCGACAACACACACACACACACCAACAACACACACACACACACCGACAACACACACACACACACTGACAACACACACACACCAACAACACACACACACACACAAACACACCGACAACACACACACACACCGACAACACACACACACACACACACACACACACCGACAACACACACACACACACACACACACACCGACAACACACACACACACACACACACACTGACAACACACACACACACACACACACACCGACAACACACACACACACACACCGACAACACAAACACACAGACAACACACACACACCGACAACACACACACACACACACACCGACAACACACACACACACCGACAACACACACACACACAACACACACACCGACAACACACACACACACCGACACACACACACACACACACACACCGACAAAACACACACACACACCGGCAACACACACACACACACACCGACAACACACACACACACACACCAACAACACACACACACACACACACACACACACTGACAACACACACACACAACGACAACACACACACACACACACCGACAACACACACACACACAACACACACACACACACCGACAACACACACACACACTCACACCGACAACACACACACACACACCGACAACACACACACACACCGACAACACACACACACACACACACCGACAACACACACACACACAACACACACACACACACACCGACAACACACACACACACCGACAACACACACACACACACACACCGACAACACACACACACACACCGACAACACACACACACACAACACACACACACACACCGACAACACACTCACACACACACCGACAACACACACACACAAACACACCGACAACACACACACACACACACACCGACAACACACACACACACACCGACAACACACACACACCGACAACACACACACACACACACCGACAACACACACACACACAACACACACACCGACAACACACTCACACACCGACAACACACACACACACACACACCGACAACGCACACACACACACCGACAACACACACACACACACACACACAAACACCGACTACACACACACACACCGACAACACACACACACACACACACACCGACAACACACACACACACACCGACAACACACACACACCGACAACACACACACACACACCGACAACACACACACACACCGACAACACACACACACACACAACACACACACCGACAACACACACACACACCGACAACACACACACACACCGACAACACACACACACACCGACAACACACACACACACACACACCACACACCGACTACACACACACACACCGACAACACACACACACACCGACAACACACACACACACACTGACAACACACACACACACACACCGACAACACACACACACACACACACACCGACAACACACACACACACACACCGACAACACACACACACACACCCCGGCAACACACACACACACACACCGACAACACACACACACACAACACACACACACACCGACAACACACACACACACACACTGACAACACACACACACACACACCGACAACACACACACACACACCGACAACACACACACACAAACACACCGACAACACACACACACACACACACACCGACAACACACACACACACCGACAACACACACACACACACACACACACACACACACACACACACACACACACCGACAACACACACACACACACCGACAACACACACACACACAAACACCAGCAACACACACACACACACCGACAACACACACACACACACCAACAACACACACACACACACCGACAACACACACACACACACTGACAACACACACACACCAACAACACACACACACACACACACACACACACACCGACAACACACACACCGACAACACACACACACACAACACACACACACCGACAACACACACACACACCGACAACACACACACACACACACACCGACAACACACACACACACACACACACCGACTACACACACACACACCGACAACACACACACACAAACACACCGACAACACACACACACACACACACACCGACAACACACACACACCGACAACACACACACACACACACCGACAACACACACACACACCGACAACACACACACACACCGACAACACACACACACAACACACACACACCGACAACACACACACCGACAACACACACACACACACACACACACACACCGACAACACACACACACACACCGACAACACACACACACACACACACACACCGACTACACACACACACACCGACAACACACACACACACACACCGACAACACACACACACACACACACCGACAACACACACACACACACACACCGACAACACACACACACACACACACTGACAACACACACACACACACACACACCGACAACACACACACACACACCGACAACACACACACACACACACCGACAACACACACACACCGACAACACACACACACACACACACACCGACAACACACACACACACACACCGACAACACAAACACACACAACACACACACACACACCGACAACACACACACACACACACCAACAACACAGACACACACACCGACAACACACACACACACACACCGACAACACACACACACACACACACCGACAACACACACACACCGACAACACACACACACACCGACAACACACACACACACACACCGACAACACACACAAACACACCGACAACACATAAACACACACACACCGACAACACACACACACACACACTGACAACACACACACACACACCAACAACACACACACACACACACACCGACAACACACACACACACACACACACCGACAACACACACACACCGACAACACACACACACACACACCTACAACACACACACACACACACCGACAACACACACACACACAACAAAACACACACAGACACCGACAACACACACACACACACCGACAACACACACACACACCCCGACAACACACACACACACACCGACAACACACACACACACCGACAACACACACACACACACACACCGACAACACACACACACACACACACACACCGACAACACACACACACACACACACACCGACTACACACACACACACCGACAACACACACACACACAAACACCAGCAACACACACACACACACCGACAACACACACACACACACCAACAACACACACACACACACCGACAACACACACACACACACTGACAACACACACACACCAACAACACACACACACACACACACACACACACACCGACAACACACACACCGACAACACACACACACACAACACACACACACCGACAACACACACACACACCGACAACACACACACACACACACACCGACAACACACACACACACACACACACCGACTACACACACACACACCGACAACACACACACACAAACACACCGACAACACACACACACACACACACACCGACAACACACACACACCGACAACACACACACACACACACCGACAACACACACACACACCGACAACACACACACACACCGACAACACACACACACAACACACACACACCGACAACACACACACCGACAACACACACACACACACACACACACACACCGACAACACACACACACACACCGACAACACACACACACACACACACACACCGACTACACACACACACACCGACAACACACACACACACACACCGACAACACACACACACACACACACCGACAACACACACACACACACACACCGACAACACACACACACACACACACTGACAACACACACACACACACACACACCGACAACACACACACACACACCGACAACACACACACACACACACCGACAACACACACACACCGACAACACACACACACACACACACACCGACAACACACACACACACACACCGACAACACAAACACACACAACACACACACACACACCGACAACACACACACACACACACCAACAACACAGACACACACACCGACAACACACACACACACACACCGACAACACACACACACACACACACCGACAACACACACACACCGACAACACACACACACACCGACAACACACACACACACACACCGACAACACACACAAACACACCGACAACACATAAACACACACACACCGACAACACACACACACACACACTGACAACACACACACACACCAACAACACACACACACACACACACCGACAACACACACACACACACACACACCGACAACACACACACACCGACAACACACACACACACACACCTACAACACACACACACACACACCGACAACACACACACACACAACAAAACACACACAGACACCGACAACACACACACACACACCGACAACACACACACACACCCCGACAACACACACACACACACCGACAACACACACACACACCGACAACACACACACACACACACACCGACAACACACACACACACACACACACACCGACAACACACACACACACACACACACACACACTGACAACACACACACACACACACACCGACAACACACACACACACCGACAACACACACACACACACACCGACAACACACACACACACACACACACACACCGACAACACACACACACACACACACACACACACCGACAACACACACACACACACACACACTGACAACACACACACACACACACACCGACAACACACACACACACACACCGACAACACAAACACACAGACAACACACACACACCGACAACACACACACACACACACACCGACAACACACACACACACCGACAACACACACACACACACAACACACACACCGACAACACACACACACACCGACAACACACACACACACACACACCGACAAAACACACACACACACCGGCAACACACACACACACACACCGACAACACACACACACACACACCAACAACACACACACACACACACACACACTGACAACACACACACACAACGACAACACACACACACACACACCGACAACACACACACACACAACACACACACACACACCGACAACACACACACTCACACCGACAACACACACACACACACCGACAACACACACACACACCGACAACACACACACACACACACCGACAACACACACACACACAACACACACACACACACCGACAACACACACACACACCGACAACACACACACATACACACACACACCGACAACACACACACACACACCGACAACACACACACACACAACACACACACACACACCGACAACACACACACACACACACCGACAACACACACACACAAACACACCGACAACACACACACACACACACACACCGACAACACACACACACACACCGACAACACACACACACCGACAACACACACACACACACACCGACAACACACACACACACCGACAACACACACACACACAACACACACAACGACAACACACTCACACACCGACAACACACACACACACACACACACCGACAACGCACACACACACACCGACAACACACACACACACCGACAACACACACACACACACACACACAAACACCGACTACACACACACACACCGACAACACACACACACACACACACACACACCGACAACACACACACACACACCGACAACACACACACACCGACAACACACACACACACACCGACAACACACACACACACCGACAACACACACACACACACAACACACACACCGACAACACACACACACACCGACAACACACACACACACCGACAACACACACACACACCGACAACACACACACACACACACACACACACACCGACTACACACACACACACCGACAACACACACACACACCGACAACACACACACACACACTGACAACACACACACACACACACCGACAACACACACACACACACACACTGACAACACACACACACACACACCGACAACACACACACACACACCGGCAACACACACACACACACACCGACAACACACACACACACAACACACACACACACCGACAACACACACACACACACTGACAACACACACACACACACACCGACAACACACACACACACACCGACAACACACACACACAAACACACCGACAACACACACACACACACCGACAACACACACACACACACCGACAACACACACACACACACACACACACACACACACACACACACACACACACACACACACACACCGACAACACACACACACACACCGACAACACACACACACACAAACACCAGCAACACACACACACACCCACAACACACACACACACACCAACAACACACACACACACACCGACAACACACACACACACACTGACAACACACACACACCAACAACACACACACACACACACACACACACCGACAACACACACACACACCGACAACACACACACACACAACACACACACACCGACAACACACACACACACCGACAACACACACACACACACACACCGACAACACACACACACACACGACAACACACACACACACACACACACACACACACCGACTACACACACACACACCGACAACACACACACACAAACACACCGACAACACACACACACACACACACACCGACAACACACACACACCGACAACACACACACACACACACCGACAACAAACACACACACACACCGACAACACACACACACACCGACAACACACACACACACAACACACACACACCGACAACACACACACCGACAACACACACACACACACACACACACACACACCGACAACACACACACACACACCGACAACACACACACACACACACACACACCGACTACACACACACACACCGACAACACACACACACACACACCGACAACACACACACACACACACACCGACAACACACACACACACACACACCGACAACACACACACACACACACACTGACAACACACACACACACACACACCGACAACACACACACACACACCGACAACACACACACACACACACACTGACAACACACACACACAACGACAACACACACACACACACACCGACAACACACACACACACAACACACACACACACACCGACAACACACACACACTCACACCGACAACACACACACACACACCGACAACACACACACACACCGACAACACACACACACACACACCGACAACACACACACACACAACACACACACACACACCGACAACACACACACACACCGACAACACACACACATACACACACACACCGACAACACACACACACACACCGACAACACACACACACACAACACACACACACACACCGACAACACACACACACACACACCGACAACACACACACACAAACACACCGACAACACACACACACACACCACACACCGACAACACACACACACACACCGACAACACACACACACCGACAACACACACACACACACACCGACAACACACACACACACCGACAACACACACACACACAACACACACACCGACAACACACTCACACACCGACAACACACACACACACACACACACCGACAACGCACACACACACACCGACAACACACACACACACCGACAACACACACACACACACACACACAAACACCGACTACACACACACACACCGACAACACACACACACACACACACACACACCGACAACACACACACACACACCGACAACACACACACACCGACAACACACACACACACACCGACAACACACACACACACCGACAACACACACACACACACAACACACACACCGACAACACACACACACACCGACAACACACACACACACCGACAACACACACACACACCGACAACACACACACACACACACACACACACACCCGACTACACACACACACACCGACAACACACACACACACCGACAACACACACACACACACTGACAACACACACACACACACACCGACAACACACACACACACACACACTGACAACACACACACACACACACCGACAACACACACACACACACCGGCAACACACACACACACACACCGACAACACACACACACACAACACACACACACACCGACAACACACACACACACACACCTGACAACACACACACACACACACCGACAACACACACACACACACCGACAACACACACACACAAACACACCGACAACACACACACACACACACACACACACCGACAACACACACACACACACCGACAACACACACACACACACACACACACACACACACACACACACACACACACACACACACCGACAACACACACACACACACCGACAACACACACACACACAAACACCAGCAACACACACACACACACCGACAACACACACACACACACCAACAACACACACACACACACCGACAACACACACACACACACTGACAACACACACACACCAACAACACACACACACACACACACACACACCGACAACACACACACACACCGACAACACACACACACACAACACACACACACCGACAACACACACACACACCGACAACACACACACACACACACACCGACAACACACACACACACACGACAACACACACACACACACACACACACACACACCGACTACACACACACACACCGACAACACACACACACAAACACACCGACAACACACACACACACACACACACCGACAACACACACACACCGACAACACACACACACACACACCGACAACAAACACACACACACACCGACAACACACACACACACCGACAACACACACACACACAACACACACACACCGACAACACACACACCGACAACACACACACACACACACACACACACACACCGACAACACACACACACACACCGACAACACACACACACACACACACACACCGACTACACACACACACACCGACAACACACACACACACACACCGACAACACACACACACACACACACACCGACAACACACACACACACACACACCGACAACACACACACACACACACACTGACAACACACACACACACACACACACCGACAACACACACACACACACCGACAACACACACACACACACACACACGACAACACACACACACCGACAACACACACACACACACACACACACACACACCGACAACACACACACACACACACCGACAACACACACACACACAACACACACACACACACCGACAACACACACACACACACACCAACAACACAGACACACACACCGACAACACACACACACACACACCGACAACACACACACACACACACACACACCGACAACACACACACACCGACAACACACACACACACCGACAACACACACACACACACACCGACAACACACACACACCGACAACACACACACACACACCGACAACACACACACACACCGACAACACACACACACACACACACACACACACACCGACACACACACACACACACCGACAACACACACACACACACACCGACAACACACACACACACCGACAACACACACACACACACACACACACACACCGACTACACACACACACACCGACAACACACACACACACCGACAACACACACACACACACTGACAACACACACACACACACACCGACAACACACACACACACACACACCGACAACACACACACACACACACCGACAACACACACACACACACACCGACAACACACACACACACACACCGACAACACACACACACACACACACACACACACCGACAACACACACACACACACACACGACAACACACACACACACACACCGACAACACACACACACACACCGACAACACACACACACAAACACACCGACAACACACACACACACACACACACACACCGACAACACACACACACACACCGACAACACACACACACACACACACACACACACACACACACACACCACACACACACACACACCGACAACACACACACACACACCGACAACACACACACACACAAACACCAGCAACACACACACACACACCGACAACACACACACACACACCAACAACACACACACACACACCGACAACACACACACACACACTGACAACACACACACACCAACAACACACACACACACACACACACACACCGACAACACACACACACACCGACAACACACACACACACAACACACACACACCGACAACACACACACACACCGACAACACACACACACACACACACCGACAACACACACACACACACGACAACACACACACACACACACACACACACACACCGACTACACACACACACACCGACAACACACACACACAAACACACCGACAACACACACACACACACACACACCGACAACACACACACACCGACAACACACACACACACACACCGACAACAAACACACACACACACCGACAACACACACACACACCGACAACACACACACACACAACACACACACACCGACAACACACACACCGACAACACACACACACACACACACACACACACACCGACAACACACACACACACACCGACAACACACACACACACACACACACACCGACTACACACACACACACCGACAACACACACACACACACACCGACAACACACACACACACACACACACCGACAACACACACACACACACACACCGACAACACACACACACACACACACTGACAACACACACACACACACACACACCGACAACACACACACACACACCGACAACACACACACACACACACACCGACAACACACACACACCGACAACACACACACACACACACACACACACACACCGACAACACACACACACACACACCGACAACACACACACACACAACACACACACACACACCGACAACACACACACACACACACCAACAACACAGACACACACACCGACAACACACACACACACACACCGACAACACACACACACACACACACACACCGACAACACACACACACCGACAACACACACACACACCGACAACACACACACACACACACCGACAACACACACACACACACACACACACCGACAACACACACACACCGACAACACACACACACACACCGACAACACATAAACACACACACACCGACAACACACACACACACACACTGACAACACACACACACACACCGACAACACACACACACACACACACCGACAACACACACACACACACACCGACAACACACACACACCGACAACACACACACACACACACACACACCGACAACACACACACACACCGACAACACACACACACACACCGACAACACACACACACACACACACACCGACTACACACACACACACCGACAACACACACACACACACACCGACAACACACACACACACACACACCGACAACACACACACACACACACACCGACAACACACACACACAAACACACCGACAACACACACACACACACACACACCGACAACACACACACACCGACAACACACACACACACACACCGACAACACACACACACACACACCGACAACACACACACTCACCGACAACACACACACACACAACACACACACACCGACAACACACACACACACCGACAACACACACACACACACACACACACACCGACAACACACACACACACACCGACAACACACACACACACACACACACCGACTACACACACACACACCTACAACACACACACACCGACAACACACACACACACACACCGACAACACACACACACACACCGACAACAGACACACACACACACACACTGACAACACACACACACACACACCGACAACACACACACACACACCGACAACACACACACACACACACACACCGACAACACACACACACCGACAACACACACACACACACACACACACACCGACAACACACACACACACACACCGACAACACACACACCGACAACATACACACACACACCGACAACACACACACACACAAACACCAGCAACACACACACACACACCGACAACACACACACACCGACAACACACACACACACACCGACCACACACACACACACACCGACAACACACACACACCGACAACACACACACACACACCGACAACACACACACCGACAACACACACACACACAACACACACACACCGACAACACACACACACACACCGACAACACACACACACACACACCGACAACACACACACACACACGACAACACACACACACACACCGACAACACACACACACACACCGACAACACACACACACCGACAACACACACACACACACACACACACACACCGACAACACACACACACACCGACAACACACACACACACAACACACACACACCGACAACACACACACACACACCGACAACACACACACACACACACACACCGACAACACACACAAACACACACACCGACAACGCACACACACACACCGACAACACACACACACACACACACACAAACACCGACTACACACACACACACCGACAACACACACACACACACACACACCGACAACACACACACACACACCGACAACACACACACACCGACAACACACACACACACACCGACAACACACACACACACCGACAACACACACACACACACAACACACACACCGACAACACACACACACACCGACAACACACACACACACCGACAACACACACACACACCGACAACACACACACACACACACACACACACACCGACTACACACACACACACCGACAACACACACACACACCGACAACACACACACACACTGACAACACACACACACACACACCGACAACACACACACACACACACACCGACAACACACACACACACACACCGACAACACACACACACACACCGGCAACACACACACACACACACCGACAACACACACACACACAACACACACACACACACCGACAACACACACACACACACACTGACAACACACACACACACACACCGACAACACACACACACACACCGACAACACACACACACAAACACACCGACAACACACACACACACACACACACCGACAACACACACACACACACCGACAACACACACACACACACACACACACACACACACACACACACACACACACACACACACACCGACAACACACACACACAGACCGACAACACACACACACACAAACACCAGCAACACACACACACACACCGACAACACACACACACACACCAACAACACACACACACACACTGACAACACACACACACCAACAACACACACACACACACACACACACCGACAACACACACACACACTGACAACACACACACACACAACACACACACACCGACAACACACACACACACCGACAACACACACACACACACACCGACAACACACACACACACACGACAACACACACACACACACACACACACACACACACACACCGACTACACACACACACACCGACAACACACACACACAAACACACCGACAACACACACACACACACACCGACAACACACACACACCGACAACACACACACACACACACCGACAACACACACACACACACACCGACAACACACACACACACCGACAACACACACACACACAACACACACACACCGACAACACACACACCGACAACACACACACACACACACACACCGACAACACACACACACACACCGACAACACACACACACCGACAACACACACACACACACACCGACAACACACACACACACCGACAACACACACACACACAACACACACACCGACAACACACTCACACACCGACAACACACACACACACACCGACAACGCACACACACACACCGACAACACACACACACACACACACACAAACACCGACTACACACACACACACCGACAACACACACACACACACACACACACACCGACAACACACACACACACACCGACAACACACACACACCGACAACACACACACACACACCGACAACACACACACACACCGACAACACACACACACAACACACACACCGACAACACACACACACACCGACAACACACACACACACCGACAACACACACACACACCGACAACACACACACACACACACACACACACACCGACTACACACACACACACCGACAACACACACACACACCGACAACACACACACACACACTGACAACACACACACACACACACCGACAACACACACACACACACCGACAACACACACACACACACACCGACAACACACACACACACACCGGCAACACACACACACACACACCGACAACACACACACACACAACACACACACACACCGACAACACACACACACACACACTGACAACACACACACACACACACCGACAACACACACACACACACCGACAACACACACACACAAACACACCGACAACACACACACACACACACACACACACCGACAACACACACACACACACACCGACAACACACACACACACACACACACACACACACACACACACACACACACACACACACACACACCGACAACACACACACACACACCGACAACACACACACACACAAACACCAGCAACACACACACACACACCGACAACACACACACACACACCAACAACACACACACACACACCGACAACACACACACACACACTGACAACACACACACACCAACACACACACACACACACACACACACACCGACAACACACACACACACCGACAACACACACACACACAACACACACACACCGACAACACACACACACACCGACAACACACACACACACACACACCGACAACACACACACACACACGACAACACACACACACACACACACACACACACCGACTACACACACACACACCGACAACACACACACACAAACACACCGACAACACACACACACACACACACACCGACAACACACACACACCGACAACACACACACATACACACCGACAACACACACACACACACACCGACAACACACACACACACCGACAACACACACACACACAACACACACACACCGACAACACACACACCGACACACACACACACACACACACACACACACACCGACAACACACACACACACACCGACAACACACACACACACACACACACACCGACTACACACACACACACCGACAACACACACACACACACACCGACAACACACACACACACACACACACCGACAACACACACACACACACACACCGACAACACACACACACACACACACTGACAACACACACACACACACACACACCGACAACACACACACACACACCGACAACACACACACACACACACACCGACAACACACACACACCGACAACACACACACACACACACACACACACACACCGACAACACACACACACACACACCGACAACACACACACACACAACACACACACACACACCGACAACACACACACACACACACCAACAACACAGACACACACACCGACAACACACACACACACACACCGACAACACACACACACACACACACACACCGACAACACACACACACCGACAACACACACACACCGACAACACACACACACACACACCGACAACACACACACACACACACACACACCGACAACACACACACACCGACAACACACACACACACACCGACAACACATAAACACACACACACCGACAACACACACACACACACACTGACAACACACACACACACACCGACAACACACACACACACACACACCGACAACACACACACACACACATCGACAACACACACACACCGACAACACACACACACACACACACACACCGACAACACACACACACACCGACAACACACACACACACACCGACAACACACACACACACACCGACTACACACACACACACCGACAACACACACACACACACACCGACAACACACACACACACACACACCGACAACACACACACACACACACACACCGACAACACACACACACAAACACACCGACAACACACACACACACACACACACACCGACAACACACACACACCGACAACACACACACACACACACCGACAACACACACACACACACACCGACAACACACACACTCACCGACAACACACACACACACAACACACACACACCGACAACACACACACACACCGACAACACACACACACACACACACACACACCGACAACACACACACACACACCAACAACACACACACACACACACACACACCGACTACACACACACACACCTACAACACACACACACCGACAACACACACACACACACACCGACAACACACACACACACACCGACAACACACACACACACACACACACTGACAACACACACACACACACACACCGACAACACACACACACACACCGACAACACACACACACACACACACACTGACAACACACACACACACACACCGACAACACACACACACACACCGACAACACACACACACACACACACACCGACAACACACACACACCGACAACACACACACACACACACACACACACCGACAACACACACACACACACACCGACAACACACACACCGACAACATACACACACACACCGACAACACACACACACACAAACTCCAGCAACACACACACACACACCGACAACAAACACACACCGACAACACACACACACACACCGACCACACACACACACACACCGACAACACACACACACCGACAACACACACACACACACACACACACACCGACAACACACACACACACCGACAACACACACACACACAACACACACACACCGACAACACACACACACACACCGACAACACACACACACACACACCGACAACACACACACACACACGACAACACACACACACACACCGACAACACACACACACACACCGACAACACACACACACCGACAACACACACACACACACACACACACACACCGACAACACACACACACACCGACAACACACACACACACAACACACACACACCGACAACACACACACACACACCGACAACACACACACACACACACACCGACAACACACACAAACACACACACCGACAACGCACACACACACACCGACAACACACACACACACACACACACACAAACACCGACTACACACACACACACCGACAACACACACACACACACACACACCGACAACACACACACACACACCGACAACACACACACACCGACAACACACACACACACACCGACAACAGACACACACACCGACAACACACACACACACACAACACACACACCGACAACACACACACACACCGACAACACACACACACACCGACAACACACACACACACCGACAACACACACACACACACACACACACACACCGACTACACACACACACACCGACAACACACACACACACCGACAACACACACACACACTGACAACACACACACACACACACCGACAACACACACACACACACACACCGACAACACACACACACACACACCGACAACACACACACACACACCGGCAACACACACACACACACACCGACAACACACACACACACAACACACACACACACACCGACAACACACACACACACACACTGACAACACACACACACACACACCGACAACACACACACACACACCGACAACACACACACACAAACACACCGACAACACACACACACACACACCGACAACACACACACACACACCGACAACACACACACACACACACACACACACACACACACACACACACACACACACACACACCGACAACACACACACACAGACCGACAACACACACACACACAAACACCAGCAACACACACACACACACCGACAACACACACACACACACCAACAACACACACACACACACTGACAACACACACACACCAACAACACACACACACACACACACACACCGACAACACACACACACACTGACAACACACACACACACAACACACACACACCGACAACACACACACACACCGACAACACACACACACACACACCGACAACACACACACACACACGACACACACACACACACACACACACACACACACCGACACACACACACACACCGACACACACACACACACACACCGACAACACACACACACACACACCGACAACACACACACACCGACAACACACACACACACACACCGACAACACACACACACACACACCGACAACACACACACACACCGACAACACACACACACACAACACACACACACCGACAACACACACACCGACAACACACACACACACACACACACACCGACAACACACACACACACACCGACAACACACACACACACACACACCGACTACACACACACACACCGACAACACACACACACACACACCGACAACACACACACACACAAACACCAACAACACACACACACACACACACCGACAACACACACACACACACACACTGACAACACACACACACACACACACACCGACAACACACACACACACACCGACAACACACACACACACACACACACCGACAACACACACACACCGACAACACACACACACACACACACACACACCGACAACACACACACACACACACCGACAACACACACACACACAACACACACACACACACCAACAACACACACACACACACACCAACAACACAGACACACACACCGACAACACACACACACACACACCGACAACACACACACACACACACACACACTGACAACACACACACACCGACAACACACACACACACCGACAACACACACACACACACAAACAACACACACACACACACCGACAACACATAAACACACACACACCGACAACACACACACACACACACTGACAACACACACACACACACCGACAACACACACACACACACACACCGACAACACACACACACACACACACCGACAACACACACACACACACACCGACAACACACACACCGACAACATACACACACACACCGACAACACACACACACACAAACACCAGCAACACACACACACACACCGACAACACACACACACCGACAACACACACACACACACCGACCACACACACACACACACCGACAACACACACACACCGACAACACACACACACACACACACACACACACACACACACACACACACACCGACAACACACACACACACCGACAACACACACACACACAACACACACACACCGACAACACACACACACCGACAACACACACACACACACACCGACAACACACACACACACACGACAACACACACACACACACCGACAACACACACACACACACCGACAACACACACACACCGACAACACACACACACACACACACACACACACCGACAACACACACACACACAACACACACACACCGACAACACACACACACACACCGACAACACACACACACACACACACCGACAACACACACAAACACACACACCGACAACGCACACACACACACCGACAACACACACACACACACACACACAAACACCGACTACACACACACACACCGACAACACACACACACACACACACACCGACAACACACACACACACACCGACAACACACACACACCGACAACACACACACACACACCGACAACAGACACACACACCGACAACACACACACACACACAACACACACACCGACAACACACACACACACCGACAACACACACACACACCGACAACACACACACACACCGACAACACACACACACACACACACACACACACACCGACTACACACACACACACCGACAACACACACACACACCGACAACACACACACACACTGACAACACACACACACACCGACAACACACACACACACACACACCGACAACACACACACACACACACACCGACAACACACACACACACACCGGCAACACACACACACACACACCGACAACACACACACACACAACACACACACACACACCGACAACACACACACACACACACTGACAACACACACACACACACCGACAACACACACACACACACCGACAACACACACACACAAACACACCGACAACACACACACACACACACACACCGACAACACACACACACACACCGACAACACACACACACACACACACACACACACACACACACACACACACACACACCGACAACACACACACACAGACCGACAACACACACACACACAAACACCAGCAACACACACACACACACCGACAACACACACACACACACCAACAACACACACACACACACTGACAACACACACACACCAACAACACACACACACACACACACACACCGACAACACACACACACACTGACAACACACACACACACAACACACACACACCGACAACACACACACACACCGACAACACACACACACACACACCGACAACACACACACACACACGACAACACACACACACACACACACACACACACACCGACTACACACACACACACCGACAACACACACACACAAACACACCGACAACACACACACACACACACCGACAACACACACACACCGACAACACACACACACACACACCGACAACACACACACACACACACCGACAACACACACACACACCGACAACACACACACACACAACACACACACACCGACAACACACACACCGACAACACACACACACACACACACACACCGACAACACACACACACACACCGACAACACACACACACACACACACCGACTACACACACACACACCGACAACACACACACACACACACCGACAACACACACACACACAAACACCAACAACACACACACACACACACACCGACAACACACACACACACACACACTGACAACACACACACACACACACACACCGACAACACACACACACACACCGACAACACACACACACACACACACACCGACAACACACACACACCGACAACACACACACACACACACACACACACCGACAACACACACACACACACACCGACAACACACACACACACAACACACACACACACACCAACAACACACACACACACACACCAACAACACAGACACACACACCGACAACACACACACACACACACCGACAACACACACACACACACACACACACTGACAACACACACACACCGACAACACACACACACACCGACAACACACACACACACACAAACAACACACACACACACACCGACAACACATAAACACACACACACCGACAACACACACACACACACACTGACAACACACACACACACACCGACAACACACACACACACACACACCGACAACACACACACACACACACACACCGACAACACACACACACCGACAACACACACACACACACACACACACCGACAACACACACACACACCGACAACACACACACACACACACACACCGACAACACACACACACACACCGACAACACACACACACACACACACACACACACCGACTACACACACACACACCGACAACACACACACACACACACCGACAACACACACACACACACACACCGACAACACACACACACACACACACCAACAACACACACACACACACACACACACTGACAACACACACACACACACACACACCGACAACACACACACACACACACACACAACGACAACACACACACACAAACACACCGACAACACACACACACACACACACACACCGACAACACACACACACCGACAACACACACACACACACACACACACCGACTACACACACACACACCGACAACACACACACACCGACAACACACACACACACACACACCGACAACACACACACACACACACACCGACAACACACACACACACACACACACTGACAACACACACACACACACACCGACAACACACACACACACACCGACAACACACACACACACACACCGACAACACACACACACCGACAACACACACACACACACACACACACACCGACAACACACACACACACACACCGACAACACACACACCGACAACATACACACACACACACACACACACACCGACAACACACACACACACCGACAACACACACACACACAACACACACACACCGACAACACACACACACACACCGACAACACACACACACACACACACCGACAACACACACACACACACACACCGACCACGCACACACACACACCGACAACACACACACACACACACACACAAACACCGACTACACACACACACACCGACAACACACACACACACACACACACCGACAACACACACACACACACCGACAACACACACACACCGACAACACACACACACACACCGACAACACACACACACACCGACAACACACACACACACACACACAACACACACACCGACAACACACACACACACCGACAACACACACACACACCGACAACACACACACACACCGACAACACACACACACACACACACACACACACACACCGACTACACACACACCGACAACACACACACACACCGACAACACACACACACACACTGACAACACACACACACACACACCGACAACACACACACACACACACACCGACAACACACACACACACACCGACAACACACACACACACCGACAACACACACACACACACAACACACACACCGACAACACACACACACACCGACAACACACACACACACCGACAACACACACACACACACACACACACACACACACACCGACTACACACACACACACCGACAACACACACACACACCGACAACACACACACACACTGACAACACACACACACACACACCGACAACACACACACACACACACACCGACAACACACACACACACACACCGACAACACACACACACACACCGGCAACACACACACACACACACCGACAACACACACACACACAACACACACACACACACCGACAACACACACACACACACACTGACAACACACACACACACACACCGACAACACACACACACACACCGACAACACACACACACAAACACACCGACAACACACACACACACACACACACCGACAACACACACACACACACCGACAACACACACACACACACACACACACACACACACACACACACACACACACACACCGACAACACACACACACAGACCGACAACACACACACACACAAACACCAGCAACACACACACACACACCGACAACACACACACACACACCAACAACACACACACACACACTGACAACACACACACACCAACAACACACACACACACACACACACACCGACAACACACACACACACTGACAACACACACACACACAACACACACACACCGACAACACACACACACACCGACAACACACACACACACACACCGACAACACACACACACACACGACAACACACACACACACACACACACACACACACCGACTACACACACACACACCGACAACACACACACACAAACACACCGACAACACACACACACACACACCGACAACACACACACACCGACAACACACACACACACACACCGACAACACACACACACACACACCGACAACACACACACACACACCGACAACACACACACACACAACACACACACACCGACAACACACACACCGACCACACACACACACACACACACACCGACAACACACACACACACACCGACAACACACACACACACACACACCGACTACACACACACACACCGACAACACACACACACACACACCGACAACACACACACACACAAACACCAACAACACACACACACACACACACCGACAACACACACACACACACACACTGACAACACACACACACACACACACACCGACAACACACACACACACACCGACAACACACACACACACACACACACCGACAACACACACACACCGACAACACACACACACACACACACACACACCGACAACACACACACACACACACCGACAACACACACACACACAACACACACACACACACCGACAACACACACACACACACACCAACAACACAGACACACACACCGACAACACACACACACACACACCGACAACACACACACACACACACACACACTGACAACACACACACACCGACAACACACACACACACCGACAACACACACACACACACAAACAACACACACACACACACCGACAACACATAAACACACACACACCGACAACACACACACACACACACTGACAACACACACACACACACCGACAACACACACACACACACACACCGACAACACACACACACACACACACACCGACAACACACACACACCGACAACACACACACACACACACACACACCGACAACACACACACACACCGACAACACACACACACACACACACACACCGACAACACACACACACACACCGACAACACACACACCACACACACACACACACACCGACTACACACACACACACCGACAACACACACACACACACACCGACAACACACACACACACACACACCGACAACACACACACACACACACACCAACAACACACACACACACACACACACACTGACAACACACACACACACACACACACCGACAACACACACACACACACACACCGACAACACACACACACAAACACACCGACAACACACACACACACACACACACACCGACAACACACACACACCGACAACACACACACACACACACACACACCGACTACACACACACACACCGACAACACACACACACCGACAACACACACACACACACACACCGACAACACACACACACACCGACAACACACACACACACACACACACTGACAACACACACACACACACACCGACAACACACACACACACACCGACAACACACACACACACACACACCGACAACACACACACACCGACAACACACACACACACACACACACACACCGACAACACACACACACACACACCGACAACACACACACCGACAACATACACACACACACACACACACACACCGACAACACACACACACACCGACAACACACACACACACAACACACACACACCGACAACACACACACACACACCGACAACACACACACACACACACACCGACAACACACACACACACACACACCGACCACGCACACACACACACCGACAACACACACACACACACACACACAAACACCGACTACACACACACACACCGACAACACACACACACACACACACACCGACAACACACACACACACACCGACAACACACACACACCGACAACACACACACACACACCGACAACACACACACACACCGACAACACACACACACACACACACAACACACACACCGACAACACACACACACACCGACAACACACACACACACCGACAACACACACACACACCGACAACACACACACACACACACACACACACACACACCGACTACACACACACCGACAACACACACACACACCGACAACACACACACACACACTGACAACACACACACACACACACCGACAACACACACACACACACACACCGACAACACACACACACACACCGACAACACACACACACACCGACAACACACACACACACACAACACACACACCGACAACACACACACACACCGACAACACACACACACACCGACAACACACACACACACCGACAACACACACACACACACACACACACACACACACACCGACTACACACACACACACCGACAACACACACACACACCGACAACACACACACACACTGACAACACACACACACACACACCGACAACACACACACACACACACACCGACAACACACACACACACACACCGACAACACACACACACACACCGGCAACACACACACACACACACCGACAACACACACACACACAACACACACACACACACCGACAACACACACACACACACACTGACAACACACACACACACACACCGACAACACACACACACACACCGACAACACACACACACAAACACACCGACAACACACACACACACACACACACACCGACAACACACACACACACACCGACAACACACACACACACACACACACACACACACACACACACACACACACACCGACAACACACACACACAGACCGACAACACACACACACACAAACACCAGCAACACACACACACCGACAACACACACACACACACCAACAACACACACACACACACTGACAACACACACACACCAACAACACACACACACACACACACACCGACAACACACACACACACTGACAACACACACACACACAACACACACACACCGACAACACACACACACACCGACAACACACACACACACACACCGACAACACACACACACACACGACAACACACACACACACACACACACACACACACCGACTACACACACACACACCGACAACACACACACACAAACACACCGACAACACACACACACACACACACCGACAACACACACACACCGACAACACACACACACACACACCGACAACACACACACACACACACCGACAACACACACACACACCGACAACACACACACACACAACACACACACACCGACAACACACACACCGACACACACACACACACACACACACACCGACAACACACACACACACACCGACAACACACACACACACACACACCGACAACACACACACACACCGACAACACACACACACACACACCGACAACACACACACACACAAACACCAACAACACACACACACACACACACCGACAACACACACACACACACACACTGACAACACACACACACACACACACCGACAACACACACACACACACCGACAACACACACACACACACACACACCGACAACACACACACACCGACAACACACACACACACACACACACACACCGACAACACACACACACACACACCGACAACACACACACACACAACACACACACACACACCGACAACACACACACACACACACCAACAACACAGACACACACACCGACAACACACACACACACACACCGACAACACACACACACACACAAACAACACACACACACACACCGACAACACATAAACACACACACACCGACAACACACACACACACACACTGACAACACACACACACACACCGACAACACACACACACACACACACCGACAACACACACACACACACACACACCGACAACACACACACACCGACAACACACACACACACACACACACACCGACAACACACACACACACCGACAACACACACACACACACACACACACCGACAACACACACACACACACCGACAACACACACACACACACACACACACACACCGACTACACACACACACACCGACAACACACACACACACCGACAACACACACACACACACACACCGACAACACACACACACACACACACCAACAACACACACACACACACACACACACTGACAACACACACACACACACACACACCGACAACACACACACACACACACACCGACCACGCACACACACACACCGACAACACACACACACACACACACACAAACACCGACTACACACACACACACCGACAACACACACACACACACACACACCGACAACACACACACACACACCGACAACACACACACACCGACAACACACACACACACACCGACAACACACACACACACCGACAACACACACACACACACACACAACACACACACCGACAACACACACACACACCGACAACACACACACACACCGACAACACACACACACACCGACAACACACACACACACACACACACACACACACACCGACTACACACACACCGACAACACACACACACACCGACAACACACACACACACACTGACAACACACACACACACACACCGACAACACACACACACACACACACCGACAACACACACACACACACCGACAACACACACACACACCGACAACACACACACACACACAACACACACACCGACAACACACACACACACCGACAACACACACACACACCGACAACACACACACACACCGACACACACACACACACACACACACACACACACACACCGACTACACACACACACACCGACAACACACACACACACCGACAACACACACACACACTGACAACACACACACACACACACCGACAACACACACACACACACACACCGACAACACACACACACACACACCGACAACACACACACACACACCGGCAACACACACACACACACACCGACAACACACACACACACAACACACACACACACACCGACACACACACACACACACACTGACAACACACACACACACACACCGACAACACACACACACACACCGACAACACACACACACAAACACACCGACAACACACACACACACACACACACCGACAACACACACACACACACCGACAACACACACACACACACACACACACACACACACCACACACACACACACACCGACAACACACACACACAGACCGACAACACACACACACACAAACACCAGCAACACACACACACCGACAACACACACACACACACCAACAACACACACACACACACTGACAACACACACACACCAACAACACACACACACACACACACACCGACAACACACACACACACTGACAACACACACACACACAACACACACACACCGACAACACACACACACACCGACAACACACACACACACACACCGACAACACACACACACACACGACAACACACACACACACACACACACACACACACCGACTACACACACACACACCGACAACACACACACACAAACACACCGACAACACACACACACACACACCGACAACACACACACACCGACAACACACACACACACACACCGACAACACACACACACACACACCGACAACACACACACACACCGACAACACACACACACACAACACACACACACCGACAACACACACACCGACAACACACACACACACACACACACACCGACAACACACACACACACACCGACAACACACACACACACACACACCGACTACACACACACACACCGACAACACACACACACACACACCGACAACACACACACACACAAACACCAACAACACACACACACACACACACCGACAACACACACACACACACACACTGACAACACACACACACACACACACACCGACAACACACACACACACACCGACAACACACACACACACACACACACCGACAACACACACACACCGACAACACACACACACACACACACACACACCGACAACACACACACACACACACCGACAACACACACACACACAACACACACACACACACCGACAACACACACACACACACACCAACAACACAGACACACACACCGACAACACACACACACACACACCGACAACACACACACACACACAAACAACACACACACACACACCGACAACACATAAACACACACACACCGACAACACACACACACACACACTGACAACACACACACACACACCGACAACACACACACACACACACACCGACAACACACACACACACACACACACCGACAACACACACACACCGACAACACACACACACACACACACACACCGACAACACACACACACACCGACAACACACACACACACACACACACACCGACAACACACACACACACACCGACAACACACACACACACACACACACACACACCGACTACACACACACACACCGACAACACACACACACACACACCGACAACACACACACACACACACACCGACAACACACACACACACACACACCAACAACACACACACACACACACACACACTGACAACACACACACACACACACACACCGACAACACACACACACACACACACCGACAACACACACACACAAACACACCGACAACACACACACACACACACACACACCGACAACACACACACACCGACAACACACACACACACACACACACCGACTACACACACACACACCGACAACACACACACACCGACAACACACACACACACACACACCGACAACACACACACACACCGACAACACACACACACACACACACACTGACAACACACACACACACACACCGACAACACACACACACACACCGACAACACACACACACACACACACCGACAACACACACACACCGACAACACACACACACACACACACACACACCGACAACACACACACACACACACCGACAACACACACACCGACAACATACACACACACACACACACACACACCGACAACACACACACACACCGACAACACACACACACACAACACACACACACCGACAACACACACACACACACCGACAACACACACACACACACACACCGACAACACACACACACACACACACCGACCACGCACACACACACACCGACAACACACACACACACACACACACAAACACCGACTACACACACACACACCGACAACACACACACACACACACACACCGACAACACACACACACACACCGACAACACACACACACCGACAACACACACACACACACCGACAACACACACACACACCGACAACACACACACACACACACACAACACACACACCGACAACACACACACACACCGACAACACACACACACACCGACAACACACACACACACCGACAACACACACACACACACACACACACACACACACCGACTACACACACACCGACAACACACACACACACCGACAACACACACACACACACTGACAACACACACACACACACACCGACAACACACACACACACACACACCGACAACACACACACACACACCGACAACACACACACACACCGACAACACACACACACACACAACACACACACCGACAACACACACACACACCGACAACACACACACACACCGACAACACACACACACACCGACAACACACACACACACACACACACACACACACACACCGACTACACACACACACACCGACAACACACACACACACCGACAACACACACACACACTGACAACACACACACACACACACCGACAACACACACACACACACACACCGACAACACACACACACACACACCGACAACACACACACACACACCGGCAACACACACACACACACACCGACAACACACACACACACAACACACACACACACACCGACAACACACACACACACACACTGACAACACACACACACACACACCGACAACACACACACACACACCGACAACACACACACACAAACACACCGACAACACACACACACACACACACACCGACAACACACACACACACACCGACAACACACACACACACACACACACACACACACACACACACACACACACACCGACAACACACACACACAGACCGACAACACACACACACACAAACACCAGCAACACACACACACACACCGACAACACACACACACACACCAACAACACACACACACACACTGACAACACACACACACCAACAACACACACACACACACACACACCGACAACACACACACACACTGACAACACACACACACACAACACACACACACCGACAACACACACACACACCGACAACACACACACACACACACCGACAACACACACACACACACGACAACACACACACACACACACACACACACACACCGACTACACACACACACACCGACAACACACACACACAAACACACCGACAACACACACACACACACACCGACAACACACACACACCGACAACACACACACACACACACCGACAACACACACACACACACACCGACAACACACACACACACCGACAACACACACACACACAACACACACACACCGACAACACACACACCGACACACACACACACACACACACACACCGACAACACACACACACACACCGACAACACACACACACACACACACCGACTACACACACACACACCGACAACACACACACACACACACCGACAACACACACACACACAAACACCAACAACACACACACACACACACACCGACAACACACACACACACACACACTGACAACACACACACACACACACACACCGACAACACACACACACACACCGACAACACACACACACACACACACACCGACAACACACACACACCGACAACACACACACACACACACACACACACCGACAACACACACACACACACACCGACAACACACACACACACAACACACACACACACACCGACAACACACACACACACACACCAACAACACAGACACACACACCGACAACACACACACACACACACCGACAACACACACACACACACACACACACTGACAACACACACACACCGACAACACACACACACACACAACCACAACACACACACACACACCGACAACACATAAACACACACACACCGACAACACACACACACACACACTGACAACACACACACACACACCGACAACACACACACACACACACACCGACAACACACACACACACACACACACCGACAACACACACACACCGACAACACACACACACACACACACACACCGACAACACACACACACACCGACAACACACACACACACACACACACACCGACAACACACACACACACACCGACAACACACACACACACACACACACACACACCGACTACACACACACACACCGACAACACACACACACACACACCGACAACACACACACACACACACACCGACAACACACACACACACACACACCAACAACACACACACACACACACACACACTGACAACACACACACACACACACACACCGACAACACACACACACACACACACCGACAACACACACACACAAACACACCGACAACACACACACACACACACACACACCGACAACACACACACACCGACAACACACACACACACACACACACACCGACTACACACACACACACCGACAACACACACACACCGACAACACACACACACACACACACCGACAACACACACACACACACGACAACACACACACACACACACACACTGACAACACACACACACACACACCGACAACACACACACACACACCGACAACACACACACACACACACACCGACAACACACACACACCGACAACACACACACACACACACACACACCGACAACACACACACACACACACCGACAACACACACACCGACAACATACACACACACACACACACACACACCGACAACACACACACACACCGACAACACACACACACACAACACACACACACCGACAACACACACACACACACCGACAACACACACACACACACACACCGACAACACACACACACACACACACCGACCACGCACACACACACACCGACAACACACACACACACACACACACAAACACCGACTACACACACACACACCGACAACACACACACACACACACACACCGACAACACACACACACACACCGACAACACACACACACCGACAACACACACACACACACCGACAACACACACACACACCGACAACACACACACACACACACACAACACACACACCGACAACACACACACACACCGACAACACACACACACACCGACAACACACACACACACCGACAACACACACACACACACACACACACACACACACCGACTACACACACACCGACAACACACACACACACCGACAACACACACACACACACTGACAACACACACACACACACACCGACAACACACACACACACACACACCGACAACACACACACACACACACAACCGACAACACACACACACACACCGACAACGACACACACACACACACACACACACACACCGACAACACACACACACACCACACACACACACACACACCGACAACACACACACACACACACTGACAACACACACACACACACACACGACAACACACACACACAACACCGACAACACACACACACAAACACACCGACAACACACACACACACACACACACCGACAACACACACACACACACCGACACACACACACACACACACACACACACACACACACACCGACAACACACACACACACACCGACAACACACACACACAACAAACACCAGCACACACACACACACACACCGACAACACACACACACACGACCAACACACACACACACACCACACCGACAACACACACACACACACTGACAACACACACACACCAACAACACACACACACACACACACACCGACAACACACACACACACCGACAACACACACACACACAACACACACACACCGACAACACACACACACACCGACAACACACACACACACACACCGACAACACACACACACACACGACAACACACACACACACACACACACACACACGACTACACACACACACACCGACAACACACACACACAAACACACCGACAACACACACACACACACACACCGACAACACACACACACCGACAACACACACACACACACACCGACAACACACACACACACACACCGACAACACACACACACACCGACAACACACACACACACAACACACACACACCGACAACACACACACCGACAACACACACACACACACACACACACCGACAACACACACACACACACCGACAACACACACACACACACACACCGACACACACACACACACCGACAACACACACACACACTGACAACACACACACACACACACCGACAACACACACACACACACACACCGACAACACACACACACACACACCGACAACACACACACACACACCGACAACACACACACACACACACCGACAACACACACACACACAACACACACACACACACCGACAACACACACACACACACACGACAACACACACACACACACACCGACACACACACACACACACACCGACAACACACACACACACACACACCGACAACACACACACACACACACACACACGACACACACACACACACACACCGACAACACACACACACCACAACACACACACACACGACACACACACACACACACCGACAACACACACACACACACCGACAACACACACACACACACACACCGACAACACACACACACCACACACACACACACACACACACACACACCGACAACACACACACACACCGACACACACACACACACACACACACCGACAACACACACACACACGACACACACACACACACACACACACACACCGACAACACACACACACACCGACACACACACACACACACACACCGACAACACACACACACACACCGACAACACACACACACACACACACACACCGACTACACACACACACACCGACAACACACACACACACCGACAACACACACACACACACACACCGACAACACACACACACACACACACGACAACACACACACACACACCGACAACACACACACACACACACACCGACAACACACACACACACACACACGACAACACACACACACACCGACAACACACACACACACACACACACACACCGACAACACACACACACCGACAACACACACACACACACACACACACCGACAACACACACACACACCGACAACACACACACACACACACCACACAGACTACACACACACACACCGACAACACACACACACACACACCGACAACACACACACACACACACACCGACAACACACACACACACACACACCGACAACACACACACACACACACACTGACACACACACACACACACACACACCGACAACACACACACACACACGACAACACACACACACACACACACACCGACAACACACACACACCGACAACACACACACACACACACACACACACGACAACACACACACACACACACCGACAACACACACACACACACACACACACACACGACAACACACACACACACCGACAACACACACACACACGACAACCACACACACACACACACACACACACCACACACACACACACACACACACCGACAACACATAAACACACACACACCGACAACACACACACACACACACTGACAACACACACACACACACCGACAACACACACACACACACACACCGACAACACACACACACACACACACACCGACAACACACACACACCGACACACACACACACACACACACACACCGACAACACACACACACACCGACAACACACACACACACACACACACACCGACAACACACACACACACACCGACAACACACACACACACACACACACACACACCGACTACACACACACACACCGACAACACACACACACACACACCGACAACACACACACACACACACACCGACAACACACACACACACACACACCAACAACACACACACACACACACACACACTGACAACACACACACACACACACACACCGACAACACACACACACACACACACCGACAACACACACACACAAACACACCGACAACACACACACACACACACACACACCGACAACACACACACACCGACAACACACACACACACACACACACACCGACTACACACACACACACCGACAACACACACACACCGACAACACACACACACACACACACCGACAACACACACACACACACACACCGACAACACACACACACACACACACTGACAACACACACACACACACACCGACAACACACACACACACACCGACAACACACACACACACACACACCGACAACACACACACCGACAACACACACACACACACACACACACCGACAACACACACACACACACACCGACAACACACACACCGACAACATACACACACACACACACACACACACCGACAACACACACACACACCGACAACACACACACACACAACACACACACACCGACAACACACACACACACACCGACAACACACACACACACACACACCGACAACACACACACACACACACACCGACCACGCACACACACACACCGACAACACACACACACACACACACACAAACACCGACTACACACACACACACCGACAACACACACACACACACACACACCGACAACACACACACACACACCGACAACACACACACACCGACAACACACACACACACACCGACAACACACACACACACCGACAACACACACACACACACACACAACACACACACCGACAACACACACACACACCGACAACACACACACACACCGACAACACACACACACACCGACAACACACACACACACACACACACACACACACACACCGACTACACACACACCGACAACACACACACACACCGACAACACACACACACACACTGACAACACACACACACACACACCGACAACACACACACACACACACACCGACAACACACACACACACACACAACGACAACACACACACACACCGGCAACACACACACACACACACCGACAACACACACACACACAACACACACACACACCGACAACACACACACACACACACTGACAACACACACACACACACACCGACAACACACACACACACACCGACAACACACACACACAAACACACCGACAACACACACACACACACACACACCGACAACACACACACACACACCGACAACACACACACACACACACACACACACACACACACCGACAACACACACACACAGACCGACAACACACACACAATCAAACACCAGCAACACACACACACACACCGACAACACACACACACACACCAACAACACACACACACACACCGACAACACACACACACACACTGACAACACACACACACCAACAACACACACACACACACACACACCGACAACACACACACACACCGACAACACACACACACACAACACACACACACCGACAACACACACACACACCGACAACACACACACACACACACACCGACAACACACACACACACACGACAACACACACACACACACACACACACACACACCGACTACACACACACACACCGACAACACACACACACAAACACACCGACAACACACACACACACACACACACCGACAACACACACACACCGACAACACACACACACACACACCGACAACACACACACACACACACCGACAACACACACACACACCGACAACACACACACACCGACAACACACACACACACACACACCGACAACACACACACACACACACCGACAACACACACACACACACACACCGACAACACACACACACACACACACCGACAACACACACACACACACACACTGACAACACACACACACACACACACACCGACAACACACACACACACACACCGACAACACACACACACACACACACCGACAACACACACACACCGACAACACACACACACACACACACACACACCGACAACACACACACACACACACCGACAACACACACACACACAACACACACACACACACCGACAACACACACACACACACACACCAACAACACAGACACACACACCGACAACACACACACACACCGACAACACACACACACACACACACACACTGACAACACACACACACCGACAACACACACACACACCGACAACACACACACACACCGACAACACACACACACACACCGACAACACATAAACACACACACACCGACAACACACACACACACACACTGACAACACACACACACACACCGACAACACACACACACACCGACAACACACACACACACACACACCGACAACACACACACACCGACAACACACACACACACACACACACACCGACAACACACACACACACCGACAACACACACACACACACACACACCGACAACACACACACACACACCGACAACACACACACACACACACACACACCGACTACACACACACACACCGACAACACACACACACACCGACAACACACACACACACACACACCGACAACACACACACACACACACTGACAACACACACACACACACCGACAACACACACACACACACACACCGACAACACACACACACACACACACACCGACAACACACACACACCGACAACACACACACACACACACACACACCGACAACACACACACACACCGACAACACACACACACACACACACACACCGACAACACACACACACACACCGACAACACACACACACACACACACACACACACCGACTACACACACACACACCGACAACACACACACACACACACCGACAACACACACACACACACACACCGACAACACACACACACACACACACCAACAACACACACACACACACACACACACTGACAACACACACACACACACACACACCGACAACACACACACACACACACACCGACAACACACACACACAAACACACCGACAACACACACACACACACACACACACCGACAACACACACACACCGACAACACACACACACACACACACACCGACTACACACACACACACCGACAACACACACACACCGACAACACACACACACACACACACCGACAACACACACACACACACACACCGACAACACACACACACACACACACACTGACAACACACACACACACACACCGACAACACACACACACACACCGACAACACACACACACACACACACCGACAACACACACACACCGACAACACACACACACACACACACACACCGACAACACACACACACACACACCGACAACACACACACCGACAACATACACACACACACACACACACCGACAACACACACACACACCGACAACACACACACACACAACACACACACACCGACAACACACACACACACACCGACAACACACACACACACACACACCGACAACACACACACACACACACACCGACCACGCACACACACACACCGACAACACACACACACACACACACACAAACACCGACTACACACACACACACCGACAACACACACACACACACACACACCGACAACACACACACACACACCGACAACACACACACACCGACAACACACACACACCGACAACACACACACACACCGACAACACACACACACACACACACAACACACACACCGACAACACACACACACACCGACAACACACACACACACCGACAACACACACACACACCGACAACACACACACACACACACACACACACACACACACACCGACTACACACACACCGACAACACACACACACACCGACAACACACACACACACACTGACAACACACACACACACACACCGACAACACACACACACACACACACCGACAACACACACACACACACACAACGACAACACACACACACACCGGCAACACACACACACACACACCGACAACACACACACACACAACACACACACACACCGACAACACACACACACACACACTGACAACACACACACACACACACCGACAACACACACACACACACCGACAACACACACACACAAACACACCGACAACACACACACACACACACACACCGACAACACACACACACACACCGACAACACACACACACACACACACACACACACACACACCGACAACACACACACACAGACCGACAACACACACACAATCAAACACCAGCAACACACACACACACACCGACAACACACACACACACACCAACAACACACACACACACACCGACAACACACACACACACACTGACAACACACACACACCAACAACACACACACACACACACACACACCGACAACACACACACACACCGACAACACACACACACACAACACACACACACCGACAACACACACACACACCGACAACACACACACACACACACACCGACAACACACACACACACACGACAACACACACACACACACACACACACACACACCGACTACACACACACACACCGACAACACACACACACAAACACACCGACAACACACACACACACACACACACCGACAACACACACACACCGACAACACACACACACACACACCGACAACACACACACACACACACCGACAACACACACACACACCGACAACACACACACACCGACAACACACACACACACACACACCGACAACACACACACACACACACACCGACAACACACACACACACACACACCGACAACACACACACACACACACACCGACAACACACACACACACACACACTGACAACACACACACACACACACACACACACCGACAACACACACACACACACACCGACAACACACACACACACACACACCGACAACACACACACACCGACAACACACACACACACACACACACACACCGACAACACACACACACACACACCGACAACACACACACACACAACACACACACACACACCGACAACACACACACACACACACACACCAACAACACAGACACACACACCGACAACACACACACACACCGACAACACACACACACACACACACACACTGACAACACACACACACCGACAACACACACACACACCGACAACACACACACACACCGACAACACACACACACACACCGACAACACATAAACACACACACACCGACAACACACACACACACACACTGACAACACACACACACACACCGACAACACACACACACACCGACAACACACACACACACACACACCGACAACACACACACACCGACAACACACACACACACACACACACACCGACAACACACACACACACCGACAACACACACACACACACACACACCGACAACACACACACACACACCGACAACACACACACACACACACACACACCGACTACACACACACACACCGACAACACACACACACACCGACAACACACACACACACACACACCGACAACACACACACACACACACACCAACAACACACACACACACACACACTGACAACACACACACACACACACACCGACAACACACACACACACACACACCGACAACACACACACACACACTGACAACACACACACACACACACCGACAACACACACACACACACACACCGACAACACACACACACACACACAACGACAACACACACACACACCGGCAACACACACACACACACACCGACAACACACACACACACAACACACACACACACCGACAACACACACACACACACACTGACAACACACACACACACACACCGACAACACACACACACACACCGACAACACACACACACAAACACACCGACAACACACACACACACACACACACCGACAACACACACACACACACCGACAACACACACACACACACACACACACACACACACACCGACAACACACACACACAGACCGACAACACACACACAATCAAACACCAGCAACACACACACACACACCGACAACACACACACACACACCAACAACACACACACACACACCGACAACACACACACACACACTGACAACACACACACACCAACAACACACACACACACACACACACCGACAACACACACACACACCGACAACACACACACACACAACACACACACACCGACAACACACACACACACCGACAACACACACACACACACACACCGACAACACACACACACACACGACAACACACACACACACACACACACACACACACCGACTACACACACACACACCGACAACACACACACACAAACACACCGACAACACACACACACACACACACACCGACAACACACACACACCGACAACACACACACACACACACCGACAACACACACACACACACACCGACAACACACACACACACCGACAACACACACACACCGACAACACACACACACACACACACCGACAACACACACACACACACACCGACAACACACACACACACACACACCGACAACACACACACACACACACACCGACAACACACACACACACACACACTGACAACACACACACACACACACACACCGACAACACACACACACACACACCGACAACACACACACACACACACACCGACAACACACACACACCGACAACACACACACACACACACACACACACCGACAACACACACACACACACACCGACAACACACACACACACAACACACACACACACACCGACAACACACACACACACACACACACCAACAACACAGACACACACACCGACAACACACACACACACCGACAACACACACACACACACACACACACTGACAACACACACACACCGACAACACACACACACACCGACAACACACACACACACCGACAACACACACACACACACCGACAACACATAAACACACACACACCGACAACACACACACACACACACTGACAACACACACACACACACCGACAACACACACACACACCGACAACACACACACACACACACACCGACAACACACACACACCGACAACACACACACACACACACACACACCGACAACACACACACACACCGACAACACACACACACACACACACACCGACAACACACACACACACACCGACAACACACACACACACACACACACACCGACTACACACACACACACCGACAACACACACACACACCGACAACACACACACACACACACACCGACAACACACACACACACACACAGCAACAACACACACACACACACACACTGACAACACACACACACACACACACCGACAACACACACACACACACACACCGACAACACACACACACAAACACACCGACAACACACACACACACACACACACCGACAACACACACACACCAACAACACACACACACACACACCGACAACACACACACACACACACCGACAACACACACACTCACCGACAACACACACACACAACACACACACACCGACAACACACACACACACCGACAACACACACACACACACACACCGACAACACACACACACACACCGACAACACACACACACACACACACACACACCGACTACACACACACACACCAACAACACACACACACCGACAACACACACACACACACACACCAACAACACACACACACACACACACCGACAACACACACACACACACACACACTGACAACACACACACACACACACCGACAACACACACACACACACCGACAACACACACACACACCGACAACACACACACACCGACAACACACACACACACACACACACACACCGACAACACACACACACACACACCGACAACACACACACCGACAACATACACACACACACCGACAACACACACAAACACACACACCGACAACGCACACACACACACCGACAACACACACACACACACACACACAAACACCGACTACACACACACACACCGACAACACACACACACACACACACACCGACAACACACACACACACACCGACAACACACACACACCGACAACACACACACACACACCGACAACACACACACACACCGACAACACACACACACACACAACACACACACCGACAACACACACACACACCGACAACACACACACACACCGACAACACACACACACACCGACAACACACACACACACACACACACACACACACACACACCGACTACACACACACACACCGACAACACACACACACACCGACAACACACACACACACACTGACAACACACACACACACACACCGACAACACACACACACACACACACCGACAACACACACACACACACACCGACAACACACACACACACACCGGCAACACACACACACACACACCGACAACACACACACACACAACACACACACACACACCGACAACACACACACACACACACTGACAACACACACACACACACACCGACAACACACACACACACACCGACAACACACACACACAAACACACCGACAACACACACACACACACACACACCGACAACACACACACACACACCGACAACACACACACACACACACACACACACACACACACACACACACACCGACAACACACACACACAGACCGACAACACACACACACACAAACACCAGCAACACACACACACACACCGACAACACACACACACACACCAACAACACACACACACACACCGACAACACACACACACACACTGACAACACACACACACCAACAACACACACACACACACACACACACCGACAACACACACACACACTGACAACACACACACACACACACACACACACCGACAACACACACACACCGACAACACACACACACACACACACACACACACACACGACAACACACACACACACACACCGACAACACACACACACACACGCACACACACACACCGACAACACACACACGACACACACACACACACACACACCGACAACACACACACACACCGACAACACACACACACACAACACACACACACCGACAACACACACACCGACAACACACACACACACACACACCGACAACACACACACACACACACACACTGACAACACACACACACACACACCGACAACACACACACACACACCGACAACACACACACACACACACCGACAACACACACACACACACACACCGACAACACACACACACCGACAACACACACACACACACACACACACACACACACACCGACAACACACACACACACACACCGACAACACACACACACACAACACACACACACACACCGACAACACACACACACACACACACACCAACAACACAGACACACACACCGACAACACACACACACACACACCGACAACACACACACACACACACACACTGACAACACACACACACCGACAACACACACACACACCGACAACACACACACACACCGACAACACACACACACACACCGACAACACATAAACACACACACACCGACAACACACACACACACACACTGACAACACACACACACACACCGACAACACACACACACACACACACACCGACAACACACACACACCGACAACACACACACACACACACACACACACCGACAACACACACACACCGACAACACACACACACACACACACACCGACAACACACACACACACACCGACAACACACACACACACACACACACACACACCGACTACACACACACACACCGACAACACACACACACACCGACAACACACACACACACACACACCGACAACACACACACACACACACACCAACAACACACACACACACACACACTGACAACACACACACACACACACACCGACAACACACACACACACACACACCGACAACACACACACACAAACACACCGACAACACACACACACACACACACACCGACAACACACACACACCAACAACACACACACACACACACCGACAACACACACACACACACACCGACAACACACACACTCACCGACAACACACACACACAACACACACACACCGACAACACACACACACACCGACAACACACACACACACACACACCGACAACACACACACACACACCGACAACACACACACACACACACACACACACCGACTACACACACACACACCAACAACACACACACACCGACAACACACACACACACACACACCGACAACACACACACACACACACACACCGACAACACACACACACACACACACACTGACAACACACACACACACACACCGACAACACACACACACACACCGACAACACACACACACACCGACAACACACACACACCGACAACACACACACACACACACACACACACCGACAACACACACACACACACACCGACAACACACACACCGACAACATACACACACACACCGACAACACACACAAACACACACACCGACAACGCACACACACACACCGACAACACACACACACACACACACAAACACCGACTACACACACACACACCGACAACACACACACACACACACACACCGACAACACACACACACACACCGACAACACACACACACCGACAACACACACACACACACCGACAACACACACACACACCGACAACACACACACACACACAACACACACACCGACAACACACACACACACCGACAACACACACACACACCGACAACACACACACACACCGACAACACACACACACACACACACACACACACACACACCGACTACACACACACACACCGACAACACACACACACACCGACAACACACACACACACACTGACAACACACACACACACACACCGACAACACACACACACACACACACCGACAACACACACACACACACACCGACAACACACACACACACACCGGCAACACACACACACACACACCGACAACACACACACACACAACACACACACACACACCGACAACACACACACACACACACTGACAACACACACACACACACACCGACAACACACACACACACACCGACAACACACACACACAAACACACCGACAACACACACACACACACACACACCGACAACACACACACACACACCGACAACACACACACACACACACACACACACACACACACACACACACACACACACACACACACCGACAACACACACACACAGACCGACAACACACACACACACAAACACCAGCAACACACACACACACACCGACAACACACACACACACACCAACAACACACACACACACACCGACAACACACACACACACACACACCGACAACACACACACACAAACACACCGACAACACACACACACACACACACACCGACAACACACACACACCAACAACACACACACACACACACCGACAACACACACACACACACACCGACAACACACACACTCACCGACAACACACACACACAACACACACACACCGACAACACACACACACACCGACAACACACACACACACACACACCGACAACACACACACACACACCGACAACACACACACACACACACACACACACCGACTACACACACACACACCAACAACACACACACACCGACAACACACACACACACACACACCGACAACACACACACACACACACACACCGACAACACACACACACACACACACACTGACAACACACACACACACACACCGACAACACACACACACACACCGACAACACACACACACACCGACAACACACACACACCGACAACACACACACACACACACACACACACCGACAACACACACACACACACACCGACAACACACACACCGACAACATACACACACACACCGACAACACACACAAACACACACACCGACAACGCACACACACACACCGACAACACACACACACACACACACAAACACCGACTACACACACACACACCGACAACACACACACACACACACACACCGACAACACACACACACACACCGACAACACACACACACCGACAACACACACACACACACCGACAACACACACACACACCGACAACACACACACACACACAACACACACACCGACAACACACACACACACCGACAACACACACACACACCGACAACACACACACACACCGACAACACACACACACACACACACACACACACACACACCGACTACACACACACACACCGACAACACACACACACACCGACAACACACACACACACACTGACAACACACACACACACACACCGACAACACACACACACACACACACCGACAACACACACACACACACACCGACAACACACACACACACACCGGCAACACACACACACACACACCGACAACACACACACACACACACACACACACACACCGACAACACACACACACACACACTGACAACACACACACACACACACCGACAACACACACACACACACCGACAACACACACACACAAACACACCGACAACACACACACACACACACACACCGACAACACACACACACACACCGACAACACACACACACACACACACACACACACACACACACACACACACACACACACACACACCGACAACACACACACACAGACCGACAACACACACACACACAAACACCAGCAACACACACACACACACCGACAACACACACACACACACCAACAACACACACACACACACCGACAACACACACACACACACTGACAACACACACACACCAACAACACACACACACACACACACACACCGACAACACACACACACACTGACAACACACACACACACAACACACACACACCGACAACACACACACACACCGACAACACACACACACACACACCGACAACACACACACACACACGACAACACACACACACACACACACACACACACACACACACACCGACAACACACACACACAGACCGACAACACACACACACACACACACACCAGCACACACACACACACACACCGACAACACACACACACACACCGACAACACACACACACACACCGACAACACACACACACACACGACAACACACACACACCAACAACACACACACACACACACACACACCGACAACACACACACACACGACAACACACACACACACACACACACACACACCGACAACACACACACACACCGACAACACACACACACACACACCGACAACACACACACACACACGACAACACACACACACACACACACACACACCGACAACACACACACACACCGACAACACACACACACAAACACACCGACAACACACACACACACACACCGACAACACACACACACCGACAACACACACACACACACACCGACAACACACACACACACACACCGACAACACACACACACACCGACAACACACACACACACAACACACACACACCGACAACACACACACCGACAACACACACACACACACACACCGACAACACACACACACACACACACACTGACAACACACACACACACACACCGACAACACACACACACACACCGACAACACACACACACACCGACAACACACACACACCGACAACACACACACACACACACACACCGACAACACACACACACACACACCGACAACACACACACCGACAACATACACACACACACCGACAACACACACAAACACACACACCGACAACGCACACACACACACCGACAACACACACACACACACACACACAAACACCGACTACACACACACACACCGACAACACACACACACACACACACACCGACAACACACACACACACACCGACAACACACACACACCGACAACACACACACACACACCGACAACACACACACACACCGACAACACACACACACACACACAACACACACACCGACAACACACACACACACCGACAACACACACACACACCGACAACACACACACACACCGACACACACACACACACACACACACACACACACACACCGACTACACACACACACACCGACAACACACACACACACCGACAACACACACACACACACTGACAACACACACACACACACACCGACAACACACACACACACACCGACAACACACACACACACACACCGACAACACACACACACACACCGGCAACACACACACACACACACCGACAACACACACACACACAACACACACACACACACCGACAACACACACACACACACACTGACAACACACACACACACACACCGACAACACACACACACACACACCGACAACACACACACACAAACACACCGACAACACACACACACACACACCGACAACACACACACACACACCGACAACACACACACACACACACACACACACACACACACACACACACACACACACACACACACCGACAACACACACACACAGACCGACAACACACACACACACAAACACCAGCAACACACACACACACACCGACAACACACACACACACACCAACAACACACACACACACACCGACAACACACACACACACACTGACAACACACACACACCAACAACACACACACACACACACACACACCGACAACACACACACACACTGACAACACACACACACACAGCACACACACACCGACAACACACACACACACCGACAACACACACACACACACACCGACAACACACACACACACGACAACACACACACACACACACACACACACACACCGACTACACACACACACACCGACAACACACACACACAAACACACCGACAACACACACACACACACACCGACAACACACACACACCGACAACACACACACACACACACCGACAACACACACACACACACACCGACAACACACACACACACCGACAACACACACACACACAACACACACACACCGACAACACACACACCGACAACACACACACACACACACACACACCGACAACACACACACACCGACAACACACACACACACACACACCGACTACACACACACACACCGACAACACACACACACACACACCGACAACACACACACACACACACACACCGACAACACACACACACACACACACCGACAACACACACACACACACACACACTGACAACACACACACACACACACCGACAACACACACACACACACCGACAACACACACACACACACACACCGACAACACACACACACCGACAACACACACACACACACACACACACACCGACAACACACACACACACACAACGACAACACACACACACACAACACACACACACACACCGACAACACACACACACACACACCAACAACACAGACACACACACCGACAACACACACACACACACACCGACAACACACACACACACACACACACACTGACAACACACACACACCGACAACACACACACACAGCGACAACACACACACACACACCGACAACACACACACACACACCGACAACACATAAACACACACACACCGACAACACACACACACACACACTGACAACACACACACACACACCGACAACACACACACACACACACACCGACAACACACACACACACACACACACCGACAACACACACACACCGACAACACACACACACACACACACACACCGACAACACACACACCGACAACACACACACACACACACACCGACAACACACACACACACACCGACAACACACACACACACACACACACACACCGACTACACACACACACACCGACAACACACACACACACACACCGACAACACACACACACACACACACCGACAACACACACACACACACACACCAACAACACACACACACACACACACACACTGACAACACACACACACACACACACACCGACAACACACACACACACACACACCGACAACACACACACAAACACACCGACAACACACACACACACACACACACACCGACAACACACACACACCGACAACACACACACACACACACACACACACCGACTACACACACACACACCGACAACACACACACACCGACAACACACACACACACACACACCGACAACACACACACACACACACACCGACAACACACACACACACACACACACTGACAACACACACACACACACACCGACAACACACACACACACACCGACAACACACACACACACACACACCGACAACACACACACACCGACAACACACACACACACACACACACACACCGACAACACACACACACACACACCGACAACACACACACCGACAACATACACACACACACACACACACACACCGACAACACACACACACACCGACAACACACACACACACAACACACACACACCGACAACACACACACACACAACACACACACACACACCGACAACACACACACACACACACTGACAACACACACACACACACACCGACAACACACACACACACACCGACAACACACACACACAAACACACCGACAACACACACACACACACACACACCGACAACACACACACACACACCGACACACACACACACACACACACACACACACACACACACACACACACACACACACACACACCGACAACACACACACACAGACCGACATCACACACACACACAAACACCAGCAACACACACACACACACCGACAACACACACACACACACCAACAACACACACACACACACCGACAACACACACACACACACTGACAACACACACACACCAACAACACACACACACACACACACACACCGACAACACACACACACACTGACAACACACACACACACAACACACACACACCGACAACACACACACACACCGACAACACACACACACACACACCGACAACACACACACACACACGACAACACACACACACACACACACACACACACACCGACTACACACACACACACCGACAACACATACAGACACACACACTGACAACACACACACACACACACCGACAACACACACACACCGACAACACACACACACACACACACACACACCGACAACACACACACACACACACCGACAACACACACACACACAACACACACACACACACCGACAACACACACACACACACACCAACAACACAGACACACACACCGACAACACACACACACACACACCGACAACACACACACACACACACACACACTGACAACACACACACACCGACAACACACACACACACCGACAACACACACACACACACCGACAACACACACACACACCGACAACACATAAACACACACACACCGACAACACACACACACACACACACTGACAACACACACACACACACCGACAACACACACACACACACACACCGACAACACACACACACACACACACACCGACAACACACACACACCGACAACACACACACACACACACACACACCGACAACACACACACACACCGACAACACACACACACACACACACACACCGACAACACACACACACACACACACACACACACCGACTACACACACACACACCGACAACACACACACACACACACCGACAACACACACACACACACACACCGACAACACACACACACACACACACCAACAACACACACACACACACACACACACTGACAACACACACACACACACACACACCGACAACACACACACACACACACACCGACAACACACACACACAAACACACCGACAACACACACACACACACACACACACCGACAACACACACACACCGACAACACACACACACACACACACACACACCGACTACACACACACACACCGACAACACACACACACCGACAACACACACACACACACACACCGACAACACACACACACACACACACCGACAACACACACACACACACACACACTGACAACACACACACACACACACCGACAACACACACACACACACCGACAACACACACACACACACACACCGACAACACACACACACCGACAACACACACACACACACACACACACCGACAACACACACACACACACACCGACAACACACACACCGACAACATACACACACACACACACACACACACCGACAACACACACACACACCGACAACACACACACACACAACACACACACACCGACAACACACACACACACACCGACAACACACACACACACACACACCGACAACACACACACACACACACACCGACAACGCACACACACACACCGACAACACACACACACACACACACACAAACACCGACTACACACACACACACCGACAACACACACACACACCGACAACACACACACACACACCGACAACACACACACACCGACAACACACACACACACACCGACAACACACACACCGACAACACACACACACACACAACACACACACCGACAACACACACACACACCGACAACACACACACACACCGACAACACACACACACACCGACAACACACACACACACACACACACACACACACCGACTACACACACACACACCGACAACACACACACACACCGACAACACACACACACACACTGACAACACACACACACACACACCGACAACACACACACACACACACACCGACAACACACACACACACACACCGACAACACACACACACACACCGGCAACACACACACACACACACCGACAACACACACACACACAACACACACACACACCGACAACACACACACACACACACTGACAACACACACACACACACACCGACAACACACACACACACACCGACAACACACACACACAAACACACCGACAACACACACACACACACACACACCGACAACACACACACACACACCGACAACACACACACACACACACACACACACACACACACACACACACACACACACCGACAACACACACACACAGACCGACAACACACACACACACAAACACCAGCAACACACACACACACACCGACAACACACACACACACACCAACAACACACACACACACACCGACAACACACACACACACACTGACAACACACACACACCAACAACACACACACACACACACACACACCGACAACACACACACACACTGACAACACACACACACACAACACACACACACCGACAACACACACACACACCGACAACACACACACACACACACCGACAACACACACACACACACGACAACACACACACACACACACACACACACCACACCGACTACACACACACACACCGACAACACACACACACAAACACACCGACAACACACACACACACACACCGACAACACACACACACCGACAACACACACACACACACACCGACAACACACACACACACACACCGACAACACACACACACACCGACAACACACACACACACAACACACACACACCGACAACACACACACCGACAACACACACACACACACACACACACCGACAACACACACACACACACCGACAACACACACACACACACACACCGACTACACACACACACACCGACAACACACACACACACACACCGACAACACACACACACACACACACCGACAACACACACACACACACACACACCGACAACACACACACACACACACACTGACAACACACACACACACACACACACCGACAACACACACACACACACCGACAACACACACACACACACACACCGACAACACACACACACCGACAACACACACACACACACACACACACACCGACTACACACACACACACCGACAACACACACACACCGACAACACACACACACCGACAACACACACACACACACACACCGACAACACACACACACACACACACACTGACAACACACACACACACACACCGACAACACACACACACACACCGACAACACACACACACACACACACCGACAACACACACACACCGACAACACACACACACACACACACACACACCGACAACACACACACACACACACCGACAACACACACACCGACAACATACACACAAACACACACACACCGACAACACACACACACACCGACAACACACACACACACAACACACACACACCGACAACACACACACACACACCGACAACACACACACACACACACACCGACAACACACACACACACACACACCGACAACGCACACACACACACCGACAACACACACACACACACACACACAAACACCGACTACACACACACACACCGACAACACACACACACACACACACACCGACTACACACACACACACCGACAACACACACACACACCGACAACACACACACACACACACACTGACAACACACACACACACACACACCGACAACACACACACACACACACACCGACAACACACACACACACCGACAACACACACACACACACCGGCAACACACACACACACACACCGACAACACACACACACACAACACACACACACACCGACAACACACACACACACACACTGACAACACACACACACACACACCGACAACACACACACACACACCGACAACACACACACACAAACACACCGACAACACACACACACACACACACACCGACAACACACACACACACACCGACAACACACACACACACACACACACACACACACACACACACACACACACACCGACAACACACACACACAGACCGACAACACACACACAATCAAACACCAGCAACACACACACACACACCGACAACACACACACACACACCAACAACACACACACACACACCGACAACACACACACACACACTGACAACACACACACACCAACAACACACACACACACACACACCGACAACACACACACACACCGACAACACACACACACACAACACACACACACCGACAACACACACACACACCGACAACACACACACACACACACACCGACAACACACACACACACACGACAACACACACACACACACACACACACACACACACCGACTACACACACACACACCGACAACACACACACACAAACACACCGACAACACACACACACACACACACACCGACAACACACACACACCGACAACACACACACACACACACACACACACCGACAACACACACACACACACACCGACAACACACACACCGACAACATACACACACACACACACACACACACCGACAACACACACACACACCGACAACACACACACACACAACACACACACACCGACAACACACACACACACACCGACAACACACACACACACACACACCGACAACACACACACACACATACACCGACAACGCACACACACACACCGACAACACACACACACACACACACACAAACACCGACTACACACACACACACCGACAACACACACACACACACACCGACAACACACACACACACACCGACAACACACACACACCGACAACACACACACACACACCGACAACACACACACACACCGACAACACACACACACACACAACACACACACCGACAACACACACACACACCGACAACACACACACACACCGACAACACACACACACACCGACAACACACACACACACACACACACACACACACACCGACTACACACACACACACCGACAACACACACACACACCGACAACACACACACACACACTGACAACACACACACACACACCGACAACACACACACACACACACACCGACAACACACACACACACACACCGACAACACACACACACACACCGGCAACACACACACACACACACCGACAACACACACACAACACACACACACACCGACAACACACACACACACACACTGACAACACACACACACACACACCGACAACACACACACACACACCGACAACACACACACACAAACACACCGACAACACACACACACACACACACACACACCGACAACACACACACACACACCGACAACACACACACACACACACACACACACACACACACACACACACACACACACACACCGACAACACACACACACAGACCGACAACACACACACAATCAAACACCAGCAACACACACACACACACCGACAACACACACACACACACACCAACAACACACACACACACACCGACAACACACACACACACACTGACAACACACACACACCAACAACACACACACACACACACACACACCGACAACACACACACACACCGACAACACACACACACACAACACACACACACCGACAACACACACACACACCGACAACACACACACACACACACACCGACAACACACACACACACACGACAACACACACACACACACACACACACACACACACACACCGACTACACACACACACACCGACAACACACACACACAAACAAACCGACAACACACACACACACACACACACCGACAACACACACACACCGACAACACACACACACACACACCGACAACACACACACACACACACCGACAACACACACACACACCGACAACACACACACACACAACACACACACACCGACAACACACACACCGACAACACACACACACACACACACACCGACAACACACACACACACACCGACAACACACACACACACACACACACACCGACTACACACACACACACCGACAACACACACACACACACACCGACAACACACACACACACACACACCGACAACACACACACACACACACACCGACAACACACACACACACACACACTGACAACACACACACACACACACACACCGACAACACACACACACACACCGACAACACACACACACACACACACCGACAACACACACACACCGACAACACACACACACACACACACACACCGACAACACACACACACACACACCGACAACACACACAGACACAACACACACACACACACCGACAACACACACACACACACACCAACAACACAGACACACACACCGACAACACACACACACACACACCGACAACACACACACACACCGACAACACACACACACACACCGACAACACACACACACACACCGACAACACATAAACACACACACACCGACAACACACACACACACACACTGACACACACACACACACCGACAACACACACACACACACACACCGACAACACACACACACACACACACACCGACAACACACACACACCGACAACACACACACACACACACACACACCGACAACACACACACACACCGACAACACACACACACACACACACACCGACAACACACACACACACACCGACAACACACACACACACACGACTACACACACACACACCGACAACACACACACACACCGACAACACACACACACACACACACCGACAACACACACACACACACACACCAACAACACACACACACACACACACTGACAACACACACACACACACACACACCGACAACACACACACACACACACACCGACAACACACACACACAAACACACCGACAACACACACACACACACACACACCGACAACACACACACACCGACAACACACACACACACCGACAACACACACACACACACACCGACAACACACACACTCACCGACAACACACACACACAACACACACACACCGACAACACACACACACACCGACAACACACACACACACACACACCGACAACACACACACACACACACCGACAACACACACACACACACACACCGACTACACACACACACACCAACAACACACACACACCGACAACACACACACACACACACACCGACAACACACACACACACACACACCGACAACACACACACACACACACACACACTGACAACACACACACACACACACCGACAACACACACACACACACCGACAACACACACACACACCGACAACACACACACACACGACAACACACACACACACACACACACACACGACAACACAACACACACACACACCGACAACACACACACACACACGACAACACACACACACACACCGACAACACACACACACACACACACCGAGCAACACACACACACACACACCGACAACACACACACACACACCGACACACACACACACACACACCGACAACACACACACACACGACACACACACACACGACACACACACACACACACCGACAACACACACACACACACCCGACAACACACACACACACAACACACACACACCGACAACACACACACACACACCGACAACACACACACACACACACCGACAACACACACACACACACCGACAACACACACACACACACACACACACACACACACACGACTACACACACACACACCGACAACACACACACACAGACACACCGACACACACACACACACACACACACGACAACACACACACACCGACAACACACACACACACACACCGACAACACACACACACACACACCGACAACACACACACACACCGACAACACACACACACACAACACACACACACCGACAACACACACACACACCGACAACACACACACACACACACACCCGACAACACACACACACACACACCGACAACACACACACACACACACACGACACACACACACACACACACACCGACAACACACACACACACACACCGACACACACACACCGACAACACACACACACACACACACACCGACAACACACACACACACACACCGACAACACACACACACACACCGACAACACACACACACACACACGACAACACACACACACACACACACACACGACAACACACACACACCGACAACACACACACACACACGACACACACACACCGACAACACACACGACACACACACCACACACACACACACACACAACACACACACACACACCGACAACACACACACACACACACACTGACAACACACACACACACACCGACAACACACACACACACACACCGACAGACACACACACACACACACACACACCGACAACACACACACACCGACAACACACACACACACACACACACACCGACAACACACACACACACCGACAACACACACACACACACACACACACCGACAACACACACACACACACACACACACACACCGACTACACACACACACACCGACAACACACACACACACACACCGACAACACACACACACACACACACCGACAACACACACACACACACACACCAACAACACACACACACACACACACACACACACACACACACACACACACACACACACCGACAACACACACACACACCACACCACACACACACACACAACACACCGACAACACACACACACACACACACACACCGACAACACACACACACCGACAACACACACACACACACACAACACACACCGACTACACACACACACACCGACAACACACACACACCGACAACACACACACACACACACACCGACAACACACACACACACACACACCGACAACACACACACACACACACACACTGACAACACACACACACACACACCGACAACACACACACACACACCGACAACACACACACACACACACACCGACAACACACACACACCGACAACACACACACACACACACACACACCGACAACACACACACACACACACCGACAACACACACACCGACAACATACACACACACACACACACACACACCGACAACACACACACACACCGACAACACACACACACACAACACACACACACCGACAACACACACACACACACCGACAACACACACACACACACACACCGACAACACACACACACACACACACCGACAACGCACACACACACACCGACAACACACACACACACACACACACAAACACCGACTACACACACACACACCGACAACACACACACACACCGACAACACACACACACACACCGACAACACACACACACCGACAACACACACACACACACCGACAACACACACACCGACAACACACACACACACACAACACACACACCGACAACACACACACACACCGACAACACACACACACACCGACAACACACACACACACCGACAACACACACACACACACACACACACACACACCGACTACACACACACACACCGACAACACACACACACACCGACAACACACACACACACACTGACAACACACACACACACACACCGACAACACACACACACACACACACCGACAACACACACACACACACACCGACAACACACACACACACACCGGCAACACACACACACACACACCGACAACACACACACACACAACACACACACACACCGACAACACACACACACACACACTGACAACACACACACACACACACCGACAACACACACACACACACCGACAACACACACACACAAACACACCGACAACACACACACACACACACACACCGACAACACACACACACACACCGACAACACACACACACACACACACACACACACACACACACACACACACACACACCGACAACACACACACACAGACCGACAACACACACACACACACACAAACACCAGCAACACACACACACACACCGACAACACACACACACACACCAACAACACACACACACACACCGACAACACACACACACACACTGACAACACACACACACCAACAACACACACACACACACACACACACCGACAACACACACACACACTGACAACACACACACACACAACACACACACACCGACAACACACACACACACCGACAACACACACACACACACACCGACAACACACACACACACACGACAACACACACACACACACACACACACACACCGACTACACACACACACACCGACAACACACACACACAAACACACCGACAACACACACACACACACACCGACAACACACACACACCGACAACACACACACACACACACCGACAACACACACACACACACACCGACAACACACACACACACCGACAACACACACACACACAACACACACACACCGACAACACACACACCGACAACACACACACACACACACACACACCGACAACACACACACACACACCGACAACACACACACACACACACACCGACTACACACACACACACCGACAACACACACACACACACACCGACAACACACACACACACACACACCGACAACACACACACACACACACACACCGACAACACACACACACACACACACTGACAACACACACACACACACACACACCGACAACACACACACACACACCGACAACACACACACACACACACACCGACAACACACACACACCGACAACACACACACACACACACACACACACCGACTACACACACACACACCGACAACACACACACACCGACAACACACACACACCGACAACACACACACACACACACACCGACAACACACACACACACACACACACTGACAACACACACACACACACACCGACAACACACACACACACACCGACAACACACACACACACACACACCGACAACACACACACACCGACAACACACACACACACACACACACACACCGACAACACACACACACACACACCGACAACACACACACCGACAACATACACACAAACACACACACACCGACAACACACACACACACCGACAACACACACACACACAACACACACACACCGACAACACACACACACACACCGACAACACACACACACACACACACCGACAACACACACACACACACACACCGACAACGCACACACACACACCGACAACACACACACACACACACACACAAACACCGACTACACACACACACACCGACAACACACACACACACACACACACCGACTACACACACACACACCGACAACACACACACACACCGACAACACACACACACACACACACTGACAACACACACACACACACACACCGACAACACACACACACACACACACCGACAACACACACACACACCGACAACACACACACACACACCGGCAACACACACACACACACACCGACAACACACACACACACAACACACACACACACCGACAACACACACACACACACACTGACAACACACACACACACACACCGACAACACACACACACACACCGACAACACACACACACAAACACACCGACAACACACACACACACACACACACCGACAACACACACACACACACCGACAACACACACACACACACACACACACACACACACACACACACACACACACACCGACAACACACACACACAGACCGACAACACACACACAATCAAACACCAGCAACACACACACACACACACACACCGACAACACACACACACACACCGACAACACACACACACACACCAACAACACACACACACACACCGACAACACACACACACACACTGACAACACACACACACCAACAACACACACACAGACACACACCGACAACACACACACACACCGACAACACACACACACACAACACACACACACCGACAACACACACACACACCGACAACACACACACACACACACACCGACAACACACACACACACACGACAACACACACACACACACACACACACACACACACCGACTACACACACACACACCGACAACACACACACACAAACACACCGACAACACACACACACACACACACACCGACAACACACACACACCGACAACACACACACACACACACACACACACCGACAACACACACACACACACACCGACAACACACACACCGACAACATACACACACACACACACACACACACCGACAACACACACACACACCGACAACACACACACACACAACACACACACACCGACAACACACACACACACACCGACAACACACACACACACACACACCGACAACACACACACACACATACACCGACAACGCACACACACACACCGACAACACACACACACACACACACACACAAACACCGACTACACACACACACACCGACAACACACACACACACACACCGACAACACACACACACACACCGACAACACACACACACCGACAACACACACACACACACCGACAACACACACACACACCGACAACACACACACACACACAACACACACACCGACAACACACACACACACCGACAACACACACACACACCGACAACACACACACACACCGACAACACACACACACACACACACACACACACACACCGACTACACACACACACACCGACAACACACACACACACCGATAACACACACACACACACTGACAACACACACACACACACCGACAACACACACACACACACACACCGACAACACACACACACACACACCGACAACACACACACACACACCGGCAACACACACACACACACACCGACAACACACACACAACACACACACACACCGACAACACACACACACACACACTGACAACACACACACACACACACCGACAACACACACACACACACCGACAACACACACACACAAACACACCGACAACACACACACACACACACACACACACCGACAACACACACACACACACCGACAACACACACACACACACACACACACACACACACACACACACACACACACACACCGACAACACACACACACAGACCGACAACACACACACAATCAAACACCAGCAACACACACACACACACCGACAACACACACACACACACACCAACAACACACACACACACACCGACAACACACACACACACACTGACAACACACACACACCAACAACACACACACACACACACACACACCGACAACACACACACACACCGACAACACACACACACACAACACACACACACCGACAACACACACACACACCGACAACACACACACACACACACACCGACAACACACACACACACACGACAACACACACACACACACACACACACACACACACACACCGACTACACACACACACACCGACAACACACACACACAAACAAACCGACAACACACACACACACACACACACCGACAACACACACACACCGACAACACACACACACACACACCGACAACACACACACACACACACCGACAACACACACACACACCGACAACACACACACACACAACACACACACACCGACAACACACACACCGACAACACACACACACACACACACACCGACAACACACACACACACACCGACAACACACACACACACACACACACACCGACTACACACACACACACCGACAACACACACACACACACACCGACAACACACACACACACACACACCGACAACACACACACACACACACACCGACAACACACACACACACAAACACTGACAACACACACACACACACACACACCGACAACACACACACACACACCGACAACACACACACACACACACACCGACAACACACACACACCGACAACACACACACACACACACACCGACAACACACACACACACACACCGACAACACACACAGACACAACACACACACACACACCGACAACACACACACACACACACCAACAACACAGACACACACACCGACAACACACACACACACACACCGACAACACACACACACACCGACAACACACACACACACACCGACAACACACACACACACACCGACAACACATAAACACACACACACCGACAACACACACACACACACACTGACAACACACACACACCGACAACACACACACACACACACACCGACAACACACACACACACACACACACCGACAACACACACACACCGACAACACACACACACACACACACACACCGACAACACACACACACACACACACACCGACAACACACACACACACACCGACAACACACACACACACACACACACACACACCGACTACACACACACACACCGACAACACACACACACACCGACAACACACACACACACACACACCGACAACACACACACACACACACACCAACAACACACACACACACACACACTGACAACACACACACACACACACACACCGACAACACACACACACACACACACCGACAACACACACACACAAACACACCGACAACACACACACACACACACACACCGACAACACACACACACCGACAACACACACACACACCGACAACACACACACACACACACCGACAACACACACACTCACCGACAACACACACACACAACACACACACACCGACAACACACACACACACCGACAACACACACACACACACACACCGACAACACACACACACACACACCGACAACACACACACACACACACACCGACTACACACACACACACCAACAACACACACACACCGACAACACACACACACACACACACCGACAACACACACACACACACACACCGACAACACACACACACACACACACACACTGACAACACACACACACACACACCGACAACACACACACACACACCGACAACACACACACACACCGACAACACACACACACCGACAACACACACACACACACACACACACCGACAACACACACACACACACACCGACAACACACACACCGACAACATACACACACACACCGACAACACACACACACACAAACACCAGCAACACACACACACACACACCGACAACACACACACACACACCGACAACACACACACACACACCGACAACACACACACACCGACAACACACACACACACACACACACACACACCGACAACACACACACAAACCGACAACACACACACACACAACACACACACACCGACAACACACACACACACACCGACAACACACACACACACACACCGACAACACACACACACACACGACAACACACACACACACACACACACACACACACACCGACTACACACACACACACCGACAACACACACACACAAACACACCGACAACACACACACACACACACACCGACAACACACACACACCGACAACACACACACACACACACCGACAACACACACACACACACACACCGACAACACACACACACACCGACAACACACACACACACACCACACACACACCACCCCGACAACACACACACACACCGACAACACACACACACACACCACACACACACCGACAACACACACACACACACACCGACAACACACACACACACACACACCGACTACACACACACACACCGACAACACACACACACACACACCGACAACACACACACACACACACACACCGACAACACACACACACACACACACCGACAACACACACACACACACACACTGACAACACACACACACACACCGACAACACACACACACACACCGACAAAACACACACACACACACACCGACAACACACACACACCGACAACATACACACACACACACACACACACACCGACAACACACACACACACACACCGACAACACACACACACACAACACACACACACACACCGACAACACAAACACACACACACACCAACAACACAGACACACACACCGACAACACACACACACACACACCGACAACACACACACACACACACACACACCGACAACACACACACACCGACAACACACACACACACCGACAACACACACACACACACACCGACAACACACACACACACACCGACAACACATAAACACACACACACCGACAACACACACACACACACACCGACAACACACACACACACACACACTGACAACACACACACACACACACACACACACACACCGACAACACACACACACACCGACAACACACACACACACAACACACACACCGACAACACACTCACACACCGACAACACACACACACACACACACCGACAACGCACACACACACACCGACAACACACACACACACACACACACACACAAACACCGACTACACACACACACACCGACAACACACACACACACACACACACGACAACACACACACACACACCGACAACACACACCGACAACACACACACACACACCGACAACACACACACACACCGACAACACACACACACACACAACACACACACCGACAACACACACACACACCGACAACACACACACACACACACACCGACAACACACACACACACACACCGACAACACACACACACACACCGGCAACACACACACACACACACCGACAACACACACACAACACACACACACACCGACAACACACACACACACACACTGACAACACACACACACACACACCGACAACACACACACACACACCGACAACACACACACACAAACACACCGACAACACACACACACACACACACACACACCGACAACACACACACACACACCGACAACACACACACACACACACACACACACACACACACACACACACACACACACACACCGACAACACACACACACAGACCGACAACACACACACAATCAAACACCAGCAACACACACACACACACCGACAACACACACACACACACACCAACAACACACACACACACACCGACAACACACACACACACACTGACAACACACACACACCAACAACACACACACACACACACACACACCGACAACACACACACACACCGACAACACACACACACACAACACACACACACCGACAACACACACACACACCGACAACACACACACACACACACACCGACAACACACACACACACACGACAACACACACACACACACACACACACACACACACACACCGACTACACACACACACACCGACAACACACACACACAAACAAACCGACAACACACACACACACACACACACCGACAACACACACACACCGACAACACACACACACACACACCGACAACACACACACACACACACCGACAACACACACACACACCGACAACACACACACACACAACACACACACACCGACAACACACACACCGACAACACACACACACACACACACACCGACAACACACACACACACACCGACAACACACACACACACACACACACACCGACTACACACACACACACCGACAACACACACACACACACACCGACAACACACACACACACACACACCGACAACACACACACACACACACACCGACAACACACACACACACAAACACTGACAACACACACACACACACACACACCGACAACACACACACACACACCGACAACACACACACACACACACACCGACAACACACACACACCGACAACACACACACACACACACACACACCGACAACACACACACACACACACCGACAACACACACAGACACAACACACACACACACACCGACAACACACACACACACACACCAACAACACAGACACACACACCGACAACACACACACACACACACCGACAACACACACACACACCGACAACACACACACACACACCGACAACACACACACACACACCGACAACACATAAACACACACACACCGACAACACACACACACACACACTGACAACACACACACACCGACAACACACACACACACACACACCGACAACACACACACACACACACACACCGACAACACACACACACCGACAACACACACACACACACACACACACCGACAACACACACACACCGACAACACACACACACACACACACACCGACAACACACACACACACACCGACAACACACACACACACACACACACACACACCGACTACACACACACACACCGACAACACACACACACACCGACAACACACACACACACACACACCGACAACACACACACACACACACACCAACAACACACACACACACACACACTGACAACACACACACACACACACACACCGACAACACACACACACACACACACCGACAACACACACACACAAACACACCGACAACACACACACACACACACACACCGACAACACACACACACCGACAACACACACACACACCGACAACACACACACACACACACCGACAACACACACACTCACCGACAACACACACACACAACACACACACACCGACAACACACACACACACCGACAACACACACACACACACACACCGACAACACACACACACACACACCGACAACACACACACACACACACACCGACTACACACACACACACCAACAACACACACACACCGACAACACACACACACACACACACCGACAACACACACACACACACACACCGACAACACACACACACACACACACACACTGACAACACACACACACACACACCGACAACACACACACACACACCGACAACACACACACACACCGACAACACACACACACCGACAACACACACACACACACACACACACCGACAACACACACACACACACACCGACAACACACACACCGACAACATACACACACACACCGACAACACACACACACACAAACACCAGCAACACACACACACACACACCGACAACACACACACACACACCGACAACACACACACACACACCGACAACACACACACACCGACAACACACACACACACACACACACACACACCGACAACACACACACAAACCGACAACACACACACACACAACACACACACACCGACAACACACACACACACACCGACAACACACACACACACACACCGACAACACACACACACACACGACAACACACACACACACACACACACACACACACACCGACTACACACACACACACCGACAACACACACACACAAACACACCGACAACACACACACACACACACACCGACAACACACACACACCGACAACACACACACACACACACCGACAACACACACACACACACACACCGACAACACACACACACACCGACAACACACACACACACAACACACACACACCGACAACACACACACACACCGACAACACACACACACACACACACACACACACCGACAACACACACACACACACACCGACAACACACACACACACACACACCGACTACACACACACACACCGACAACACACACACACACACACCGACAACACACACACACACACACACACCGACAACACACACACACACACACACACCGACAACACACACACACACACACACTGACAACACACACACACACACCGACAACACACACACACACACCGACAAAACACACACACACACACACCGACAACACACACACACCGACAACATACACACACACACACACACACACACCGACAACACACACACACACACACCGACAACACACACACACACAACACACACACACACACCGACAACACAAACACACACACACACCAACAACACAGACACACACACCGACAACACACACACACACACACCGACAACACACACACACACACACACACACCGACAACACACACACACCGACAACACACACACACACCGACAACACACACACACACACACCGACAACACACACACACACACCGACAACACATAAACACACACACACCGACAACACACACACACACACACCGACAACACACACACACACACACACTGACAACACACACACACACACACACACACACACACCGACAACACACACACACACCGACAACACACACACACACAACACACACACCGACAACACACTCACACACCGACAACACACACACACACACACACCGACAACGCACACACACACACCGACAACACACACACACACACACACACACACAAACACCGACTACACACACACACACCGACAACACACACACACACACACACACCGACAACACACACACACACACCGACAACACACACCGACAACACACACACACACACCGACAACACACACACACACCGACAACACACACACACACACAACACACACACCGACAACACACACACACACCGACAACACACACACACACACACACCGACAACACACACACACACACACACACACACCGACTACACACACACACACCGACAACACACACACACACCGACAACACACACACACACACTGACAACACACACACACACACACACCGACAACACACACACACACACACACCGACAACACACACACACACACCGACAACACACACACACACACACCGGCAACACACACACACACACACCGACAACACACACACACACAACACACACACACACCGACAACACACACACACTGACAACACACAAACACACACCGACAACACACACACACACACCGACAACACACACACACAAACACACCGACAACACACACACACACACACACACCGACAACACACACACACACACCGACAACACACACACACACAAACACACACACACACACACACACACACACACACACACCGACAACACACACACACACACCGACAACACACACACACACAAACACCAGCAACACACACACACACACCGACAACACACACACACACACCGACAACACACACACACACACCGACAACACACACACACACACCGACAACACACACACACCGACAACACACACACACACACACACACACACACCGACAACACACACACACACCGACAACACACACACACACAACACACTCACACCGACAACACACACACACACCGACAACACACACACACACACACACACCGACAACACACACACACACACGACAATACACACACACACACACACACACACACACACCGACTACACACACACACACCGACAACACACACACACAAACACACCGACAACACACACACACACACACCGACAACACACACACACCGACAACACACACACACACACCGACAACACACACACACACACACCGACAACACACACACACACCGACAACACACACACACACAACACACACACACCGACAACACACACACCGACAACACATACACACACACACACACACACCAACAACACACACACACACACACACTGACAACACACACACACACACACCGACAACACACACACACACACACACCGACAACACACACACACAAACACACCGACAACACACACACACACACACACCGACAACACACACACACCGACAACACACACACACACACACCGACAACACACACACACACACACCGACAACACACACACTCACCGACAACACACACACACAACACACACACACCGACAACACACACACACACCGACAACACACACACACACACACACCGACAACACACACACACACACCGACAACACACACACACACACACACACACCGACTACACACACACACACCAACAACACACACACACCGACAACACACACACACACACACACCGACAACACACACACACACACACACCGACAACACACACACACACACACACACTGACAACACACACACACACACACCGACAACACACACACACACACCGACAACACACACACACACCGACAACACACACACACCGACAACACACACACACACACACACACACCCGACAACACACACACACACACACCGACAACACACACACCGACAACATACACACACACACCGACAACACACACACACACAAACACCAGCAACACACACACACACACCGACAACACACACACACACACCGACAACACACACACACACACCGACAACACACACACACCGACAACACACACACACACACACACACACACCGACAACACACACACAAACCGACAACACACACACACACAACACACACACACCGACAACACACACACACACACCGACAACACACACACACACACACCGACAACACACACACACACACGACAACACACACACACACACACACACACACACACCGACTACACACACACACACCGACAACACACACACACAAACACACCGACAACACACACACACACACACACCGACAACACACACACACCGACAACACACACACACACACACCGACAACACACACACACACACACCGACAACACACACACACACCGACAACACACACACACACACACACACACACCGACAACACACACACACACCGACAACACACACACACACACACACACACACACCGACAACACACACACACACACACCGACAACACACACACACACACACACCGACTACACACACACACACCGACAACACACACACACACACACCGACAACACACACACACACACACACACCGACAACACACACACACACACACACACCGACAACACACACACACACACACACTGACAACACACACACACACACCGACAACACACACACACACTCCGACAAAACACACACACACACACACCGACAACACACACACACCGACAACATACACACACACACACACACACACACCGACAACACACACACACACACACCGACAACACACACACACACAACACACACACACACACCGACAACACAAACACACACACACACCAACAACACAGACACACACACCGACAACACACACACACACACACCGACAACACACACACACACACACACACACCGACAACACACACACACCGACAACACACACACACACCGACAACACACACACACACACACCGACAACACACACACACACACCGACAACACATAAACACACACACACCGACAACACACACACACACACACCGACAACACACACACACACACACACCGACAACACACACACACACACACACACACACACACCGACAACACACACACACACCGACAACACACACACACACAACACACACACCGACAACACACTCACACACCGACAACACACACACACACACACACCGACAACGCACACACACACACCGACAACACACACACACACACACACACACACAAACACCGACTACACACACACACACCGACAACACACACACACACACACACACCGACAACACACACACACACACCGACAACACACACCGACAACACACACACACACACCGACAACACACACACACACCGACAACACACACACACACACAACACACACACCGACAACACACACACACACCGACAACACACACACACACACACACCGACAACACACACACACACACACACACACACACCGACTACACACACACACACCGACAACACACACACACACCGACAACACACACACACACACTGACAACACACACACACACACACACCGACAACACACACACACACACACACCGACAACACACACACACACACCGACAACACACACACACACACACCGGCAACACACACACACACACACCGACAACACACACACACACAACACACACACACACCGACAACACACACACACTGACAACACACAAACACACACCGACAACACACACACACACACCGACAACACACACACACAAACACACCGACAACACACACACACACACACACACCGACAACACACACACACACACCGACAACACACACACACACAACACACACACACACACACACACACACACACACACACACCGACAACACACACACACACACCGACAACACACACACACACAAACACCAGCAACACACACACACACACCGACAACACACACACACACACCGACAACACACACACACACACCGACAACACACACACACACACCGACAACACACACACACCGACAACACACACACACACACACACACACACACCGACAACACACACACACACCGACAACACACACACACACAACACACTCACACCGACAACACACACACACACCGACAACACACACACACACACACACACCGACAACACACACACACACACGACAATACACACACACACACACACACACACACACACACCGACTACACACACACACACCGACAACACACACACACAAACACACCGACAACACACACACACACACACCGACAACACACACACACACACCGACAACACACACACACACACACCGACAACACACACACACACCGACAACACACACACACACAACACACACACACCGACAACACACACACCGACAACACATACACACACACACACACACACCAACAACACACACACACACACACACTGACAACACACACACACACACACCGACAACACACACACACACACACACCGACAACACACACACACAAACACACCGACAACACACACACACACACACACCGACAACACACACACACCGACAACACACACACACACACACCGACAACACACACACACACACACCGACAACACACACACTCACCGACAACACACACACACAACACACACACACCGACAACACACACACACACCGACAACACACACACACACACACACCGACAACACACACACACACACCGACAACACACACACACACACACACACACCGACTACACACACACACACCAACAACACACACACACCGACAACACACACACACACACACACCGACAACACACACACACACACACACCGACAACACACACACACACACACACACTGACAACACACACACACACACACCGACAACACACACACACACACCGACAACACACACACACACCGACAACACACACACACCGACAACACACACACACACACACACACACCGACAACACACACACACACACACCGACAACACACACACCGACAACATACACACACACACCGACAACACACACACACACAAACACCAGCAACACACACACACACACCGACAACACACACACACACACCGACAACACACACACACACACCGACAACACACACACACCGACAACACACACACACACACACACACACACACCGACAACACACACACAAACCGACAACACACACACACACAACACACACACACCGACAACACACACACACACACCGACAACACACACACACACACACCGACAACACACACACAGACACGACAACACACACACACACACACACACACACACACCGACTACACACACACACACCGACAACACACACACACAAACACACCGACAACACACACACACACACACACCGACAACACACACACACCGACAACACACACACACACACACCGACAACACACACACACACACACCGACAACACACACACACACCGACAACACACACACACACAACACACACACACCGACAACACACACACACACCGACAACACACACACACACACACACACACACACCGACAACACACACACACACACACCGACAACACACACACACACACACCGACTACACACACACACACCGACAACACACACACACACACACCGACAACACACACACACACACACACACCGACAACACACACACACACACCGACAACACACACACAAACACACACTGACAACACACACACACACACCGACAACACACACACACACACCGACAACACACACACACACACACACCGACAACACACACACACCGACAACATACACACACACACACACACACACACACCGACAACACAAACACACACACACACCAACAACACAGACACACACACCGACAACACACACACACACACACCGACAACACACACACACACACACACACCGACAACACACACACACCGACAACACACACACACACCGACAACACACACACACACACACCGACAACACACACACACACACCGACAACACATAAACACACACACACCGACAACACACACACACACACACCGACAACACACACACACACACACACCGACAACACACACACACACACACCGACAACACACACACACACACCGACAACACACACACACACAAACACCAGCAACACACACACACACACCGACAACACACACACACACACACCGACAACACACACACACACACCGACAACACACACACACACACCGACAACACACACACACCGACAACACACACACACACACACACACACACACAGGACAACACACACACACACCGACAACACACACACACACAACACACTCACACCGACAACACACACACACACCGACAACACACACACACACACACACACCGACAACACACACACACACACGACAATACACACACACACACACACACACACACACCGACTACACACACACACACCGACAACACACACACACAAACACACCGACAACACACACACACACACACCGACAACACACACACACCGACAACACACACACACACACACCGACAACACACACACACACACACCGACAACACACACACACACCGACAACACACACACACACAACACACACACACCGACAACACACACCCCGACAACACACACACACACACACACACACCGACAACACACACACACACACCGACAACACACACACACACACACACACACCGACTACACACACACACACCGACAACACACACACACACACACCGACAACACACACACACACACACACCGACAACACACACACACACACACACACACCGACAACACACACACACACACACACTGACAACACACACACACACACACCGACAACACACACACACACACCGACAACACACACACACACACACACACCGACAACACACACACACCGACAACACACACACACACACACACACACACCGACAACACACACACACACACCGACAACACACACACACACAACACACACACACACACCGACAACACACACACACACACCAACAACACAGACACACTCACCGACAACACACACACACACACCGACAACACACACACACACACACACACCGACAACACAGACACACACACAACACACACACACACCGACAACACACACACACACACACCGACAACACACACACACACACCGACAGCACATAAACACACACACACCGACAACACACACACACACACACTGACAACACACACACACACACCGACAACAAACACACACACACACACACCGACAACACACACACACACACACACCGACAACACACACACACCGACAACACACACACACACACACACACCGACAACACACACACCGACAACACACACACACACACACACACACCTACAACACACTCACACACCGACACACACACACACACACACACCGACAACGCACACACACACACCGACAACACACACACACACACACACACACACAAACACCGACTACACACACACACACCGACAACACACACACACACACACACACCGACAACACACACACACACACCGACAACACACACCGACAACACACACACACACACCGACAACACACACACACACCGACAACACACACACACACACAACACACACACCGACAACACACACACACACCGACAACACACACACACACACACACCGACAACACACACACACACACACACACACACACCGACTACACACACACACACCGACAACACACACACACACCGACAACACACACACACACACTGACAACACACACACACACACACACCGACAACACACACACACACACACACCGACAACACACACACACACACCGACAACACACACACACACACACCGGCAACACACACACACACACACCGACAACACACACACACACAACACACACACACACCGACAACACACACACACTGACAACACACAAACACACACCGACAACACACACACACACACCGACAACACACACACACAAACACACCGACAACACACACACACACACACACACCGACAACACACACACACACACCGACAACACACACACACACACACACACACACACACACACACACACACACACACACACCGACAACACACACACACACACCGACAACACACACACACACAAACACCAGCAACACACACACACACACCGACAACACACACACACACACCGACAACACACACACACACACCGACAACACACACACACACACCGACAACACACACACACCGACAACACACACACACACACACACACACACACCGACAACACACACACACACCGACAACACACACACACACAACACACTCACACCGACAACACACACACACACCGACAACACACACACACACACACACACCGACAACACACACACACACACGACAATACACACACACACACACACACACACACACACACCGACTACACACACACACACCGACAACACACACACACAAACACACCGACAACACACACACACACACACCGACAACACACACACACACACACACCAACAACACACACACACACACACACTGACAACACACACACACATACACACACCGACAACACACACACACACACACACCGACAACACACACACACAAACACACCGACAACACACACACACACACACACACCGACAACACACACACACCGACAACACACACACACACACACCGACAACACACACACACACACACAGACAACACACACACTCACCGACAACACACACACACACAACACACACACACCGACAACACACACACACACCGACAACACACACACACACACACACACCGACAACACACACACACACACCGACAACACACACACACACACACACCGACTACACACACACACACCGACAACACACACACACCGACAACACACACACACACACACACCGACAACACACACACACACACACACCGACAACACACACACACACACACACACTGACAACACACACACACACACACCGACAACACACACACACACACACCGACAACACACACACACACACACACCGACAACACACACACACCGACAACACACACACACACACACACACACACCGACAACACACACACACACACACCGACAACACACACACACACCGACAACACACACACACAACACACACCACACCGACAACACACACACACACCCGACAACACACACACACACACACACCACACACACACACACACACCGACAACACACACACACACACACACACACCGACTACACACACACACACACCAACAACACACACACACACCGACAACACACACACACACACACACCGACAACACACACACACACACACACCGACAACACACACACACACACACACACACTGACAACACACACACACACACACCGACAACACACACACACACACCGACAACACACACACACACCCCCGACAACACACACACACCGACAACACACACACACACACACACACACACCGACAACACACACACACACACACCGACAACACACACACCGACAACAACACACACACACCGACAACACACACACACACAAACACCAGCAACACACACACACACACCGACAACACACACACACACACCGACAACACACACACACACACCGACAACACACACACACACACCGACAACACACACACACCGACAACACACACACACACACACACACACACACACCGACAACACACACACAAACCGACAACACACACACACACAACACACACACACCGACAACACACACACACACACCGACAACACACACACACACACACCGACAACACACACACAGACACGACAACACACACACACACACACACACACACCACACCGACTACACACACACACACCGACAACACACACACACAAACACACCGACAACACACACACACACACACACACCGACAACACACACACACCGACAACACACACACACACACACCGACAACACACACACACACACACCGACAACACACACACACACCGACAACACACACACACACAACACACACACACCGACAACACACACACACACCGACAACACACACACACACACACACACACACACCGACAACACACACACACACACCGACACACACACACACACACACCGACTACACACACACACACGACAACACACACACACACACACCGACAACACACACACACACACACACACCGACAACACACACACACACACCGACAACACACACACACACACACCGACAACACACACACACACACACGACAACACACACACACACACCGACAACACACACACACACACACACACGACAACACACACACACACACCGACAACACACACACACACACACACACACACACACCGACAACACACACACACACACACCAACAACACAGACACACACACCGACAACACACACACACACACACCGACAACACACACACACACACACACACCGACAACACACACACACCGACAACACACACACACACCGACAACACACACACACACACACCGACAACACACACACACACACCGACAACACACACACACACACACACCACAACACACACACACACACCGACAACACACACACACACACACACGACAACACACACACACACACCGACACACACACACACACACACCGACAACACACACACACACACCGACAACACACACACACACAACACACACACACACACCGACAACACACACACACACACACCAACAACACACACACACACACCGACAACACACACACACACACACCGACAACACACACACACACACACACACCGACAACACACACACACCGACAACACACACACACACCGACAACACACACACACACACCGACAACACACACACACACACACACACGACAACACACACACACACGACAACACACACACACACACACACACACACCGACAACACACACACACACACACCGACAACACACACACACCACACACACACACACACACACCGACAACACACACACACACACACCGACAACACACACACACACCGACAACACACACACACACACACACACACACCGACACACACACACACGACACACACACACACACACACACACACGACAACACACACACACACACCGACAACACACACACACACACACACCGACAACACACACACACACACACCGACACACACACACACACACACACCGACAACACACACACACACACACGACAACACACACACACACACACACACACACACACACACACACACACCGACAACACACACACACACACACACGACAACACACACACACCGACAACACACACACACACACACACACCGACAACACACACACACCGACAACACACACACACACACACACACACCGACAACACACACACACACACCGACAACACACACACACACACACACACACACACACACCGACAACACACACACACACACACAACACACACACACACACACCGACAACACACACACACACACGACAACACACACACACACACACACGACAACACAGACACACACACAACACACACACACACCGACAACACACACACACACACACCGACAACACACACACACACACCGACAACACACACACACACACACACCGACAACACACACACACACACACGACAACACACACACACACACCGACAACACACACACACACACACCGACAACACACACACACACACACACGACAACACACACACACCGACACACACACACACACACACACACACCGACACACACACACACACCGACAACACACACACACACACACACACACCACACACACACACACACACCGACAACACACACACACACACACACCGACAACCACACACACACACCGACAACACACACACACCGACACACACACACACACACACACCGACAACACACACACACACACGACAACACACACACACACACACACACCGACAACACACACACACACACCGACAACACACACCACAACACACACACACACACCGACAACACACACACACACCGACAACACACACACACACACAACACACACACACACACACACACACACCGACAACACACACACACACACACACCGACAACACACACACACACACACACACACACACCGACAACACACACACACACCGACAACACACACACACACACCGACAACACACACACACACACAACACACACACACACACACACACACACCGACAACACACACACACACACACACACCGACAACACACACACACACACCGACAACACACACACACACACACCGACAACACACACACACACACACCGACAACACACACACACACACACACGACACACACACACACACACACACACACCGACAACACACACACACACACCGACAACACACACACACACACCGACAACACACACACACAACACACCGACAACACACACACACACACACCGACAACACACACACACACACACACACACACACACACACACACACACACACACACACACACACACACACACACACCGACAACACACACACACACACCGACAACACACACACACACAAACACCGCAACACACACACACACACCGACAACACACACACACACACCGACAACACACACACACACACCGACAACACACACACACACACCGACAACACACACACACCGACACACACACACACACACACACACACACACACCGACAACACACACACACACCGACAACACACACACACACACACACACACACCGACAACACACACACACACCGACAACACACACACACACACACACCGACAACACACACACACACACGACAACACACACACACACACACACACACACACACCACACCGACTACACACACACACACCGACAACACACACACACAAACACACCGACAACACACACACACACACACCGACAACACACACACACACACCGACAACACACACACACACACACCGACAACACACACACACACACACCGACAACACACACACACACACACACACACACACCGACAACACACACACCGACAACACACACACACACACGACACACACACACACACACACACACACACCGACAACACACACACACACACCGACAACACACACACACACACACACCGACAACACACACACACACACACACCGACAACACACACACACACACACACACGACACACACACACACACCGACAACACACACACACACACACCGACAACACACACACACACACACCGACAACACACACACACCGACAACACACACACACACACACACACACGACAACACACACACACCGACAACACACACACACACACACCGACAACACACACACACACACCGACAACACACACACACACACACACACACACACACACACACACACAACACACACACACACGACAACACACACACACACACACCGACAACACACACACACCGACAACACACACACACACACACACACACACACACACACACCGACAACACACACACACACACACGACAACACACACACACACACCGACAACACACACACACACACCGACAACACACACACACACACAACACACACACACACACACACACACCGACAACACACACACACACACACCGACAACACACACACCGACAACACACACACACACACACACACACACACACACACACACACACCACAACACACACACACACACCGACAACACACACACACACACCGACAACACACACACACACACACACACACACCGACACACACACACACACCGACAACACACACACACCCGACAACACACACACACACACCGACAACACACACACACACCGACAACACACACACACACCACACACACACACCGACACACACACACACACACACCGACAACACACACACACACACCGACAACACACACACAGACACACACACACACACACACACACACACACACACACCGACAACACACACACACCGACAACACACACACACACACACACCGACAACACACACACACACACACCGACAACACACACACACACACACCGACAACACACACACACACACACCGACAACACACACACACACACACCGACAACACACACACACACACACCACACACACACACACACACACACCGACAACACACACACACACACACACACACACACACACACACACACACCGACAACACACACACACACACACCGACAACACACACACACACACACCGACACACACACACACACCGACAACACACACACACACACGACAACACACACACACACACACACCGACAACACACACACACACACACACACACACACACACACACACACACACCGACAACACACACACACACACCGACAACACACACACACACACCGACAACACACACACACACACACGACAGACAACACACACACACCGACAACACACACACACACACCACACACACACACACACCGACAACACACAACACACACACACACCGACAACACACACACACACACCGACAACACACACACACACACACCGACAACACACACACACACACACACACGACAACACACACACACACGACAACACACACACACACACACACACACCGACAACACACACACACACACCGACAACACACACACACACACCGACAACACACAACACACACACACCGACAACACACACACACACACACCGACAACACACACACACACACACACCGACAACACACACACACACACACCGACAACACACACACACACACCGACAACACACACACACACACACACACCGACAACAACACACACACACACCGACAACACACACACACACACACCGACAACACACACACACACACGACAACACACACACACACACCGACAACACACACACACACACACACACGACACACACACACACACACACCGACAACACACACACACACCGACAACACACACACACACACCACCACACGACAACACACACACACACCGACAACACACACACACACACCACACCGACAACACACACACACACACCGACAACACACACACACACACACACCACACACACACACACACCGACAACACACACACACACACGACAACACACACACACACACCGACAACACACACACACACACACACACACACCGACACACACACACACACCGACAACACACACACACACACACCGACAACACACACACACACACCGACAACACACACACACACACGACAACACACACACACACACACACACACACACACACAACACACACACCGACAACACACACACACCACCACACACACACACACACACGACACACACACACACACACACCGACAACACACACACACACACACACACACACGACACACACACACACACCGACAACCACACACACACACACACCGACACACACACACACACACACACCGACAACACACACACACACACACACACACGACACACACACACACACACACACACCGACAACACACACACACACACACACACACACACACACACACACACCGACAACACACACACACACACACGACAACACACACACACACCGACAACACACACACACACACACACACACACACACACACACACACACACACACACACACACACCGACACACACACACACACACACACCGACAACACACACACACACACCACGACAACACACACACACACACACCGACAACACACACACACACACCGACAACACACACACACACACACACACCACACACACACACACACACAACACACACACACACCGACAACACACACACACACACCGACAACACACACACACACACACACACAACAACACACACACACCGACAACACACACACACACACACCGACAACACACACACACACACCGACAACACACACACACACACCGACACACACACACACACCGACAACACACACACACACACACACACACACACACCACACACACACACACACCGACAACACACACACACACACACCACACACCGACAACACACACACACACACCGACAACACACACACACACACACCGACAACACACACACACACACACCGACAACACACACACACACACACCACACACACACACACACACCGACAACACACACACACACACACCGACACACACACACACACACCGACAACACACACACACACACACACACACCGACACACACACACACACACCGACAACACACACACACACACACCGACAACACACACACACACACCGACAACACACACACACACACACACACACACACACACACACACACACACACACACACACACACACACCGACAACACACACACACACACACGACACACACACACACACACACACACACACACCGACAACACACACACACACACACACGACAACACACACACACACACCGACAACACACACACACACACACGACAACACACACACACACACCGACAACACACACACACACACCGACAACACACACACACCACACACACACACACACACACACACACACACACCGACAACACACACACACACACACACACACACACACACACA
>NW_027675312.1:35000-37500 GCF_965601325.2 Salmo salar | reverse complement strand
CACACACACACACCGACAACACACACACACACCGACAACACACACACACACACCGACAACACACACACAGACAACACACACACACACACACCGACAACACACACACACACACACCGACAACACACACACACACAACACACACACACACACCGACACACACACACACACACACACCGACAACACACACACACACACACACACACACACACACACACACACACACCGACAACACACACACACACACACCGACAACACACACACACACACACCGACAACACACACACACACCGACAACACACACACACACCGACAACACACACACACACCGACAACACACACCACACACACACCGACAACACACACACACACACACCGACAACACACACACACCGACAACACACACACACACACCGACAACACACACACACACACACCGACAACACACACACACACCGACAACACACACACGACAACACACACACACACACACCGACAACACACACACACACCGACAACACACAACACACACACACACACACCGACAACACACACACACACACACCGACAACACACACACACACACGACACACACACACACACACACACCGACAACACACACACACACACACCGACAACACACACACACACACACACGACACACACACACACACACACCGACAACACACACACACACACACCGACACACACACACACACACACACACACCCGACAACACACACACACACAACCGACACACACACACACACACACACACACACACACACCGACAACACACACACACACACGACACACACACACACACACACACCGACAACACACACACACACACACCGACAACACACACACACACAACACACACACACACCGACAACACACACACACACACACCGACAACACACACACACACCGACAACACACACACACACACACAACCGACAACACACACACACACACAAACACACACACACACACACCGACAACACACACACACACACACCGACAACAACACACACACACACACGACACACACACACACACACCGACAACACACACACACACACACACGACACACACACACACACACACACACACCGACAACACACACACACCGACAACACACACACACACACACACCGACAACACACACACACACACACCGACAACACACACACACACACCGACACACACACACACACACACACACACACACACACACAACACACACACACACACACCGACACACACACACACACCGACAACACACACACACACACACCGACAACACACACACACACACACCGACAACACACACACACACACCACACACACACACACACACACACACACACACACCGACAACACACACACACACACACACCGACAACACACACAACACACACACGACACACACACACACACACACGACAACACACACACACACACACCGACACCACACACACACACACACCGACAACACACACACACACACACACACACCGACAACACACACACACACACACCGACAACACACACACACACACCGACAACACACACACACACACACACCGACAACACACACACACACACACCGACAACACACACACACACACACACACACACACACACACACACACACACCGACAACACACACACACACACCGACACACACACACACACACACACCGACAACACACACACACCACACACACACACACACACACACACACCGACAACACACACACACACACACCACAACACACACACCGACAACACACACACACACACACACACACACACACCGACAACACACACACACACACACAACACACACACACACAACACACACACACCGACAACACACACACACACCGACACACACACACACACACACACCACAACACACGACACACACACACACACCGACACGCACACACACACACCGACACACACACACACACGACACACACACACACACCGACAACACACACACACACAACACACACACACACACACACACCGACACACACACACACACACACACACACACACACACACACCGACACACACACACACACACACACCGACAACACACACACACACCGACAACACACACACACACACACACACGACACACACACAACACACACACACACCGACAACACACACACACACACACCGACAACACACACACACACACCGACAACACACACACACACACGACACACACACACACACACACACACACCGACAACACACACACACACCGACAACACACACACACACACACCGACAACACACACACACACACACCGACAACACACACACACACACACACACCGACAACACACACACACACACACACCGACAACACACACACACACCACACCGACAACACACACACACACACACACACACACACACACACACCGACAACACACACACACACACACCGACAACACACACACACACACACCGACAA